>NW_028125247.1:0-167000 GCF_965194825.1 Balaenoptera physalus
TCCTAAGCACTAGTGTTTTAAGGAACAGCTTAAAAAGAGAATCCTAATATTATTTCTTTATAATGTATGTGTTCCTTATATTATCTTAGTGTCTAAACTCTTCTCCATGGCTGGACCCCCAAATAATATTCCTTTACGTGCTAAGGGGTATCTAGAGAGTGGGATAGGTTTAATAACTACCCTAACCGTAACGCGTACCCTAACCCTAACCCCTACCCTAACCCTAACATGTACCCTAATCCTAACCCGTACCCTAAACCGAGCCCTAACCCTAACACTAACCCTAACCCTAACCTTAACCCATACCCTACGCCGTACCCGAAGCCCTCCCCGAACACGTACCCTAAGCCGTACCCTAAGCCTAACCGTAAGCCTAACCCTAACCCTAGGCTACCCTTGACTGCTTCTGTCTCCAATAGATTTCCTAAGCACTAGTGTTTTAAGGAACAGCTTAAAAAGAGAATCCTAATGTGATTTCTTTATAATGGGTGTGTTCATTATCTTATCCTAGTATCTAAACTCTTCTCCATGGCTGGACCCCCAAATAATATTCCTTTACGTGCTAATGGGTAACTAGAGAGTGGGATAGGTTTAATAACTACCCTATCCGTAACACGTACCCTAACCCTAACCCCTACCCTAACCCTAACACGAACCCTAATCCTAACCCGTACCCTAAAACGAGCCCTAACCCTAACACTAAACCTAACCCTAACCCTAACCCATACCCTACGCCGTACCCGAAGCCCTCCCCGAACACGTACCCTAAGCCGTACCCTAAGCCTAACCCTAACCCTAGGCTACCCTTGACTGCTTCTGCCTCCAATAGATTTCCTAAGCACTAGTGTTTTAAGGAACAGCTTAAAAAGAGAATCCTAATGTGATTTCTTTATAATGGGTGTGTTCCTTATCTAATCCTAGTGTCTAAACTCTTCTCCATGGCTGGACCCCCAAATAATATTCCTTTATGTGCTAAGGGGTATCGAGAGAGTGGGATAGGTTTAATCACTACCCTAACCCTAACGCGTACCCTAACCCTAACCCCTACCCTAACCCTAACACGTACCCTAATCCTAACCCGTACCCTAAACCGAGCCCTAACCCTAACACTAACCCTAACCCTAACCCTAACCCATACCCTACGCCGTACCCGAAGCCCTCCCCGAACCCGTACCCTAAGCCGTACCCTAAGCCTAACCCTAAGCCTAACCCTAACCCTAGGCTACCCTTGACTGCTTCTGCCTCCAATAGATTTCCTAAGCACTAGTGTTTTAAGGAACAGCTTAAAAAGAGAATCCTAATGTGATTTCTTTATAATGTGTGTATTACTTATATTATCTTAGTGTCTAAACTCTTCTCCATGGCTGGACCCCCAAATAATGTTCCTTTACGTGCTAAGGGGTATCTAGAGAGTGGGATAGGTTTAATAACTATCCTAACCCTAACGCATACCCTAACCCTAACCCCTACCCTAACCCTAACACGTACCCTAATCCTAAACCGTACCCTAAACCGAGCCCTAACCCTAACACTAACCCTAAACCTAACCCTAACCCATACCCTACGCCGTACCCGAAGCCTTCCCCGAACCCGTACCCTAAGCCGTACTTTAAGCCTAACCCTAAGCCTAACCCTAACCCTAGGCTACCCTTGACTGCTTCTGCCTCCAATAGATTTCCTAAGCACTAGTGTTTTAAGGAACAGCTTAAAAAGAGAATCCTAATGTGATTTCTTTATAATGGGTGTGTTCCTTATCTTATCCTAGTGTCTAAAGTCTTCTCCATGGCTCGACCCCCAAATAATATTCCTTTACGTACTAAGGGGTAACTAGAGAGTGGGATAGGTTTAATAACTACCCTATTCGTAACACGTACCCTAACCCTAACCCCTACCCTAACCCTAAAACGAACCCTAATCCTAACCCGTACCCTAAAACGAGCCCTAACCCTAACACTAACCCTAACCCTAACCCTAACCCATACCCTACGCCGTACGCGAAGCCCTCCCCGAACACGTACCCTAAGCCGTACCCTAAGCCTAACCGTAAGCCTAACCCTAACCCTAGGCTACCCTTGACTGCTTCTGCCTCCAATAGATTTCCTAAGCACTAGTGTTTTAAGGAACAGCTTAAAAAGAGAATCCTAATGTGATTTCTTTACAATGTGTGTGTTCCTTATATTATCTTAGTGTCTAAACTCTTCTCCATGGCTGGACACCCAAATAATGTTCCTTTACGTGCTAAGGGGTATCTAGAGAGTGGGATAGGTTTAATAACTACCCTAACCCTAACGCGTACCCTAACCCTAACCCCTACCCTAACCCTAACACGTACCCTAATCCTAACCCGTACCCTAAACCGAGCCCTAACCCTAACACTAACCGTAACCCTAACCCTAACCCATACCCTACGCCGTACCCGAAGCCCTCCCCGAACCCGTACCCTAAGCCGTACCCTAAGCCTAACCCTAAGCCTAACCCTAACCCTAGGCTACCCTTGACTGCTTCTGCCTCCAATAGATTTCCTAAGCACTAGTGTTTTAAGGAACAGCTTAAAAAGAGAATCCTAATGTGATTTCTTTATAATGGGTGTGTTCCTTATCTAATCCTCGTGTCTAAACTCTTCTCCATGGCTGGACCCCCTAATAATATTCCTTTATGTGCTAAGGGCTATCGAGAGAGTGGGATAGGTTTAATCACTACCCTAACCCTAACGCGTACCCTAACCCTAACCCCTACCCTAACCCTAACACGTACCCTAATCCTAACCCGTACCCTAAACCGAGCCCTAACCCTAACACTAACCATAACCCTAACCCTAACCCATACCCTACGCCGTACCCGAAGCCCTCCCCGAACCCGTACCCTAAGCCATACCCTAAGCCTAACCGTAAGCCTAACCCTAACCCTAGGCTACCCTTGACTGCTTCTGCCTCCAATAGATTTCCTAAGCACTAGTGTTTTAAGGAACAGCTTAAAAAGAGAATCCTAATGTGATTTCTTTATAATGGGTGTGTTCCTTATCTTATCCTAGTGTCTAAAGTCTTCTCCATGGCTGGACCCCCAAATAATATTCCTTTACGTACTAAGGGGTAACTAGAGAGTGGGATAGGTTTAATAACTACCCTATTCGTAACACGTACCCTAACCCTAACCCCTACCCTAACCCTAACACGAACCCTAATCCTAACCCGTACCCTAAAACGAGCCCTAACCCTAACACTAACCCTAACCCTAACCCTAACCCATACCCTACGCCGTACCCGAAGCCCTCCCCGAACACGTACCCTAAGCCGTACCCTAAACCTAACCCTAAGCCTAACCCTAACCCTAGGCTACCCTTGACTGCTTCTGCCTCCAATAGATTTTCTAAGCACTAGTGTTTTAAGGAACAGCTTAAAAAGAGAATCCTAATGTGATTTCTTTATAATGGGTGTGTTCCTTATCTAATCCTAGTGTCTAAACTCTTCTCCATGGCTGGACCCCCAAATAATATTCCTTTATGTGCTAAGGGGTATCTAGAGAGTGGGATAGGTTTAATCACTACCCTAACCCTAACGCGTACCCTAACCCTAACCCCTACCCTAACCCTAACACGTACCCTAATCCTAACCCGTACCCTAAACCGAGCCCTAACCCTAACCTTAACCCTAACCCATACCCTACGCCGTACCCGAAGCCCTCCCCGAACCCGTACCCTAAGCCGTACCCTAAGCCTAACCCTAAGCCTAACCCTAACCCTAGGCTACCCTTGACTGCTTCTGCCTCCAATAGATTTCCTAAGCACTAGTGTTTTAAGGAACAGCTTAAAAAGAGAATCCTAATATTATTTCTTTATAATGTGTGTGTTCCTTATATTATCTTAGTGTCTAAACTCTTCTCCATGGCTGGACCCCCAAATAATATTCCTTTACGTGCTAAGGGGTATCTAGAGAGTGGGATAGGTTTAATAACTACCCTAACCGTAACGCGTACCCTAACCCTAACCCCTACCCTAACCCTAACATGTACCCTAATCCTAACCCGTACCCTAAACCGAGCCCTAACCCTAACACTAACCCTAACCCTAACCTTAACCCATACCCTACGCCGTACCCGAAGCCCTCCCCGAACACGTACCCTAAGCCGTACCCTAAGCCTAACCGTAAGCCTAACCCTAACCCTAGGCTACCCTTGACTGCTTCTGTCTCCAATAGATTTCCTAAGCACTAGTGTTTTAAGGAACAGCTTAAAAAGAGAATCCTAATGTGATTTCTTTATAATGGGTGTGTTCATTATCTTATCCTAGTATCTAAACTCTTCTCCATGGCTGGACCCCCAAATAATATTCCTTTACGTGCTAATGGGTAACTAGAGAGTGGGATAGGTTTAATAACTACCCTATCCGTAACACGTACCCTAACCCTAACTCCTACCCTAACCCTAACACGAACCGTAATCCTAACCCGTACCCTAAAACGAGCCCTAACCCTAACACTAAACCTAACCCTAACCCTAACCCATACCCTACGCCGTACCCGAAGCCCTCCCCGAACACGTACCCTAAGCCGTACCCTAAGCCTAACCCTAACCCTAGGCTACCCTTGACTGCTTCTGCCTCCAATAGATTTCCTAAGCACTAGTGTTTTAAGGAACAGCTTAAAAAGAGAATCCTAATGTGATTTCTTTATAATGGGTGTGTTCCTTATCTAATCCTAGTGTCTAAACTCTTCTCCATGGCTGGACCCCCAAATAATATTCCTTTATGTGCTAAGGGGTATCGAGAGAGTGGGATAGGTTTAATCACTACCCTAACCCTAACGCGTACCCTAACCCTAACCCCTACCCTAACCCTAACACGTACCCTAATCCTAACCCGTACCCTAAACCGAGCCCTAACCCTAACACTAACCCTAACCCTAACCCTAACCCATACCCTACGCCGCACCCGAAGCCCTCCCCGAACCCGTACCCTAAGCCGTACCCTAAGCCTAACCCTAAGCCTAACCCTAACCCTAGGCTACCCTTGACTGCTTCTGCCTCCAATAGATTTCCTAAGCACTAGTGTTTTAAGGAACAGCTTAAAAAGAGAATCCTAATGTGATTTCTTTATAATGTGTGTGTTCCTTATATTATCTTAGTGTCTAAACTCTTCTCCATGGCTGGACCCCCAAATAATGTTCCTTTACGTGCTAAGGGGTATCTAGAGAGTGGGAGAGGTTTAATAACTACCCTAACCCTAACGCGTACCCTAACCCTAACCCCTACCCTAACCCTAACACGTACCCTAATCCTAAACCGTACCCTAAACCGAGCCCTAACCCTAACACTAACCGTAACCCTAACCCTAACCCATACCCTACGCCGTACCCGAAGCCCTCCCCGAACCCGTACCCTAAGCCGTACCCTAAGCCTAACCCTAAGCCTAACCCTAACCCTAGGCTACCCTTGACTGCTTCTGCCTCCAATACATTTCCTAAGCACTAGTGTTTTAAGGAACAGCTTAAAAAGAGAATCCTAATGTGATTTCTTTATAATGGGTGTGTTCCTTATCTTATCCTAGTGTCTCAACTCTTCTCCATGGCTGGACCCCCAAATAATATTCCTTTACGTACTAAGGGGTAACTAGAGAGTGGGATAGGTTTAATAACTACCCTATTCGTAACACGTACCCTAACCCTAACCCCTACCCTAACCCTAACACGAACCCTAATCCTAACCCGTACCCTAAAACGAGCCCTAACCCTAACACTAACCCTAACCCTAACCCTAACCCATACCCTACGCCGTACCCGAAGCCCTCCCCGAAACCGTACCCTAAGCCATACCCTAAGCCTAACCGTAAGCCTAACCCTAACCCTAGGCTACCCTTGACTGCTTCTGCCTCCAATACATTTCCTAAGCACTAGTGTTTTAAGGAACAGCTTAAAAAGAGAATCCTAATGTGATTTATTTATAATGGGTGTGTTCCTTATCTTATCCTAGTGTCTAAAGTCTTCTCCATGGCTGGACCCCCAAATAATATTCCTTTACGTACTAAGGGGTAACTAGAGAGTGGGATAGGTTTAATAACTACCCTATTCGTAACACGTACCCTAACCCTAACCCCTACCCTAACCCTAACACGAACCCTAATCCTAACCCGTACCCTAAAACGAGCCCTAACCCTAACACTAACCCTAACCCTAACCCTAACCCATACCCTACGCCGTACCCGAAGCCCTCCCCGAACACGTACCCTAAGCCGTACCCTAAACCTAACCCTAAGCCTAACCCTAACCCTAGGCTACCCTTGACTGCTTCTGCCTCCAATAGATTTTCTAAGCACTAGTGTTTTAAGGAACAGCTTAAAAAGAGAATCCTAATGTGATTTCTTTATAATGGGTGTGTTCCTTATCTAATCCTAGTGTCTAAACTCTTCTCCATGGCTGGACCCCCAAATAATATTCCTTTATTTGCTAAGGGGTATCTAGAGAGTGAGATAGGTTTAATCACTACCCTAACCCTAACGCGTACCCTAACCCTAACCCCTACCCTAACCCTAACACGTACCCTAATCCTAACCCGTACCCTAAACCGAGCCCTAACCCTAACCTTAACCCTAACCCATACCCTACGCCGTACCCGAAGCCCTCCCCGAACCCGTACCCTAAGCCGTACCCTAAGCCTAACCCTAAGCCTAACCCTAACCCTAGGCTACCCTTGACTGCTTCTGCCTCCAATAGATTTCCTAAGCACTAGTGTTTTAAGGAACAGCTTAAAAAGAGAATCCTAATATTATTTCTTTATAATGTGTGTGTTCCTTATATTATCTTAGTGTCTAAACTCTTCTCCATGGCTGGACCCCCAAATAATATTCCTTTACGTGCTAAGGGGTATCTAGAGAGTGGGATAGGTTTAATAACTACCCTAACCGTAACGCGTACCCTAACCCTAACCCCTACCCTAACCCTAACATGTACCCTAATCCTAACCCGTACCCTAAACCGAGCCCTAACCCTAACACTAACCCTAACCCTAACCTTAACCCATACCCTACGCCGTACCCGAAGCCCTCCCCGAACACGTACCCTAAGCCGTACCCTAAGCCTAACCGTAAGCCTAACCCTAACCCTAGGCTACCCTTGACTGCTTCTGTCTCCAATAGATTTCCTAAGCACTAGTGTTTTAAGGAACAGCTTAAAAAGAGAATCCTAATGTGATTTCTTTATAATGGGTGTGTTCATTATCTTATCCTAGTATCTAAACTCTTCTCCATGGCTGGACCCCCAAATAATATTCCTTTACGTGCTAATGGGTAACTAGAGAGTGGGATAGGTTTAATAACTACCCTATCCGTAACACGTACCCTAACCCTAACCCCTACCCTAACCCTAACACGAACCCTAATCCTAACCCGTACCCTAAAACGAGCCCTAACCCTAACACTAAACCTAACCCTAACCCTAACCCATACCCTACGCCGTACCCGAAGCCCTCCCCGAACACGTACCCTAAGCCGTACCCTAAGCCTAACCCTAACCCTAGGCTACCCTTGACTGCTTCTGCCTCCAATAGATTTCCTAAGCACTAGTGTTTTAAGGAACAGCTTAAAAAGAGAATCCTAATGTGATTTCTTTATAATGGGTGTGTTCCTTATCTAATCCTAGTGTCTAAACTCTTCTCCATGGCTGGACCCCCAAATAATATTCCTTTATGTGCTAAGGGGTATCGAGAGAGTGGGATAGGTTTAATCACTACCCTAACCCTAACGCGTACCCTAACCCTAACCCCTACCCTAACCCTAACACGTACCCTAATCCTAACCCGTACCCTAAACCGAGCCCTAACCCTAACACTAACCCTAACCCTAACCCTAACCCATACCCTACGCCGTACCCGAAGCCCTCCCCGAACCCGTACCCTAAGCCGTACCCTAAGCCTAACCCTAAGCCTAACCCTAACCCTAGGCTACCCTTGACTGCTTCTGCCTCCAATAGATTTCCTAAGCACTAGTGTTTTAAGGAACAGCTTAAAAAGAGAATCCTAATGTGATTTCTTTATAATGTGTGTATTACTTATATTATCTTAGTGTCTAAACTCTTCTCCATGGCTGGACCCCCAAATAATGTTCCTTTACGTGCTAAGGGGTATCTAGAGAGTGGGATAGGTTTAATAACTATCCTAACCCTAACGCATACCCTAACCCTAACCCCTACCCTAACCCTAACACGTACCCTAATCCTAAACCGTACCCTAAACCGAGCCCTAACCCTAACACTAACCCTAAACCTAACCCTAACCCATACCCTACGCCGTACCCGAAGCCTTCCCCGAACCCGTACCCTAAGCCGTACTTTAAGCCTAACCCTAAGCCTAACCCTAACCCTAGGCTACCCTTGACTGCTTCTGCCTCCAATAGATTTCCTAAGCACTAGTGTTTTAAGGAACAGCTTAAAAAGAGAATCCTAATGTGATTTCTTTATAATGGGTGTGTTCCTTATCTTATCCTAGTGTCTAAAGTCTTCTCCATGGCTCGACTCCCAAATAATATTCCTTTACGTACTAAGGGGTAACTAGAGAGTGGGATAGGTTTAATAACTACCCTATTCGTAACACGTACCCTAACCCTAACCCCTACCCTAACCCTAAAACGAACCCTAATCCTAACCCGTACCCTAAAACGAGCCCTAACCCTAACACTAACCGTAACCCTAACCCTAACCCATACCCTACGCCGTACGCGAAGCCCTCCCCGAACACGTACCCTAAGCCGTACCCTAAGCCTAACCGTAAGCCTAACCCTAACCCTAGGCTACCCTTGACTGCTTCTGCCTCCAATAGATTTCCTAAGCAATAGTGTTTTAAGGAACAGCTTAAAAAGAGAATCCTAATGTGATTTCTTTACAATGTGTGTGTTCCTTATATTATCTTAGTGTCTAAACTCTTCTCCATGGCTGGACACCCAAATAATGTTCCTTTACGTGCTAAGGGGTATCTAGAGAGTGGGATAGGTTTAATAACTACCCTAACCCTAACGCGTACCCTAACCCTAACCCCTACCCTAACCCTAACACGTACCCTAATCCTAACCCGTACCCTAAACCGAGCCCTAACCCTAACACTAACCGTAACCCTAACCCTAACCCATACCCTACGCCGTACCCGAAGCCCTCCCCGAACCCGTACCCTAAGCCGTACCCTAAGCCTAACCCTAAGCCTAACCCTAACCCTAGGCTACCCTTGACTGCTTCTGCCTCCAATAGATTTCCTAAGCACTAGTGTTTTAAGGAACAGCTTAAAAAGAGAATCCTAATGTGATTTCTTTATAATGGGTGTGTTCCTTATCTAATCCTCGTGTCTAAACTCTTCTCCATGGCTGGACCCCCTAATAATATTCCTTTATGTGCTAAGGGCTATCGAGAGAGTGGGATAGGTTTAATCACTACCCTAACCCTAACGCGTACCCTAACCCTAACCCCTACCCTAACCCTAACACGTACCCTAATCCTAACCCGTACCCTAAACCGAGCCCTAACCCTAACACTAACCATAACCCTAACCCTAACCCATACCCTACGCCGTACCCGAAGCCCTCCCCGAACCCGTACCCTAAGCCATACCCTAAGCCTAACCGTAAGCCTAACCCTAACCCTAGGCTACCCTTGACTGCTTCTGCCTCCAATAGATTTCCTAAGCACTAGTGTTTTAAGGAACAGCTTAAAAAGAGAATCCTAATGTGATTTCTTTATAATGGGTGTGTTCCTTATCTTATCCTAGTGTCTAAAGTCTTCTCCATGGCTGGACCCCCAAATAATATTCCTTTACGTACTAAGGGGTAACTAGAGAGTGGGATAGGTTTAATAACTACCCTATTCGTAACACGTACCCTAACCCTAACCCCTACCCTAACCCTAACACGAACCCTAATCCTAACCCGTACCCTAAAACGAGCCCTAACCCTAACACTAACCCTAACCCTAACCCTAACCCATACCCTACGCCGTACCCGAAGCCCTCCCCGAACACGTACCCTAAGCCGTACCCTAAGCCTAACCCTAAGCCTAACCCTAACCCTAGGCTACCCTTGACTGCTTCTGCCTCCAATAGATTTTCTAAGCACTAGTGTTTTAAGGAGCAGCTTAAAAAGAGAATCCTAATGTGATTTCTTTATAATGGGTGTGTTCCTTATCTAATCCTAGTGTCTAAACTCTTCTCCATGGCTGGACCCCCAAATAATATTCCTTTATGTGCTAAGGGGTATCTAGAGAGTGGGATAGGTTTAATCACTACCCTAACCCTAACGCGTACCCTAATCCTAACCCCTACCCTAACCCTAACACGTACCCTAATCCTAACCCGTACCCTAAACCGAGCCCTAACCCTAACCTTAACCCTAACCCATACCCTACGCCGTACCCGAAACCCTCCCCGAACCCGTACCCTAAGCCGTACCCTAAGCCTAACCCTAAGCCTAACCCTAACCCTAGGCTACCCTTGACTGCTTCTGCCTCCAATAGATTTCCTAAGCACTAGTGTTTTAAGGAACAGCTTAAAAAGAGAATCCTAATATTATTTCTTTATAATGTGTGTGTTCCTTATATTATCTTAGTGTCTAAACTCTTCTCCATGGCTGGACCCCCAAATAATATTCCTTTACGTGCTAAGGGGTATCTAGAGAGTGGGATAGGTTTAATAACTACCCTAACCGTAACACGTACCCTAACCCTAACCCCTACCCTAACCCTAACACGAACCCTAATCCTAACCCGTACCCTAAACCGAGCCCTAACCCTAACACTAACCCTAACCCTAACCCTAACCCATACCCTACACCGTACCCGAAGCCCTCCCCGAACACGTACCCTAAGCCGTACCCTAAGCCTAACCCTAAGCCTAACCCTAACCCTAGGCTACCCTTGACTGCTTCTGCCTCCAATAGATTTCCTAAGCACTAGTGTTTTAAGGAACAGCTTAAAAAGAGAATCCTAATGTGATTTCTTTATAATGGGTGTGTTCCTTATCTAATCCTAGTGTCTAAACTCTTCTCCATGGCTGGACCCCCAAATAATATTCCTTTATGTGCTAAGGGGTATCTAGAGAGTGGGATAGGTTTAATCACTACCCTAACCCTAACGCGTACCATAACCCTAACCCCTACCCTAACCCTAACACGTACCCTAATCCTAACACGTACCCTAAACCGAGCCCTAACCCTAACACTAACCCTAACCCTAACCCTAACCCATACCCTACGCCGTACCCGAAGCCCTCCCCGAACCCGTATCCTAAGCCGTACCCTAAGCCTACCCCTAAGCCTAACCCTAACCCTAGGCTACCCTTGACTGCTTCTGCCTCCAATAGATTTCCTAAGCACTAGTGTTTTAAGGAACAGCTTAAAAAGAGAATCCTAATGTGATTTCTTTATAATGTGTGTGTTCCTTATATTATCTTAGTGTCTAAACTCTTCCCCATGGCTGGACCCCCAAATAATATTCCTTTACGTGCTAAGGGGTATCTAGAGAGTGGGATAGGTTTAATAACTACCCTAACCCTAACGCGTACCCTAACCCTAACCCCTAATCTAACCCTAACTCGTAACCTAATCCTAACCCGTACCCTAAACCGAGCCCTAACCCTAACACTAACCGTAACCCTAACCCTAACCCACACCTTACGCCCTACCCGAAGCCCTCCCCGAACCCGTACCCTAAGCCGTACCCTAAGCCTAACCCTAAGCCTAACCCTAACCCTAGGCTACCCTTGACTGCTTCTGCCTCCAATAGATTTCCTAAGCACTAGTGTTTTAAGGAACAGCTTAAAAAGAGAATCCTAATGTGATTTCTTTATAATGTGTGTGTTCCTTATCTTATCCTAGTGTCTAAACTCTTCTCCATGGCTGGACCCCCAAATAATATTCCTTTACGTGCTAAGGGGTAACTAGAGAGTGGGATAGGTTTAATAACTACCCTAACCCTAACGCGTACCCTAACGCTAACCCCTACCCTAACCCTAACACGTACCCTAATCCTAACCCGTACCCTAAACCGAGCCCTAACCCTAACACTAACCCTAACCCTAACCCTAACCCATACCCTACGCCGTGCCGGAAGCCCTCCCCGAACCCGTACTCTAAGCCGTACCCTAAGCCTAACCCTAAGCCTAACCCTAACCCTAGGCTACCCTTGACTGCTTCTGCCTCCAATAGATTTCCTAAGCACTAGTGTTTTAAGGAACAGCTTAAAAAGAGAATCCTAATGTGATTTCTTTATAATGGGTGTGTTCCTTATCTTATCCTAGTGTCTAAACTCTTCTCCATGGCTGGAACCCCAAATAATATTCCTTTACGTGCTAAGGGGTAACTAGAGAGTGGGATAGGTTTAATAACTACCCTAACCCTAACGCGTACCCTAACGCTAACCCCTACCCTATCCCTAACACGTACCCTAATCCTAACCCGTACCCTAAACCGAGCCCTAACCCTAACACTAACCCTAACCTTAACCCTAACCCATACCCTACGCCGTACCCGAAGCCCTCCCCGAACCCGTACCCTAAGCCGTACCCTAAGCCTAACCCTAAGCCTAACCCTCACCCTAGGCTACCCTTGACTGCTTCTGCCTCCAATAGATTTCCTAAGCACTAGTGTTTTAAGGAACAGCTTAAAAAGAGAATCCTAATGTGATTTCTTTATAATGTGTGTGTTCCTTATATTATCTTAGTGTCTAAACTCTTCTCCATGGCTGGACCCCCAAATAATATTCCTTTACGTGCTAAGGGGTATCTAGAGAGTGGGATAGGTTTAATAACTACCCTAACCGTAACACGTACCCTAACCCTAACCCCTACCCTAACCCTAACACGAACCCTAATCCTAACCCGTACCCTAAAACGAGCCCTAACCCTAACACTAACCCTAACCCTAACCCTAACCCATACCCTACGCCGTACCCGAAGCCCTCCCCGAACCCGTACCCTAAGCCGTACCCTAAGCCTAACCCTATGCCTAACCCTAACCCTAGGCTACCCTTGACTGCTTCTGCCTCCAATAGATTTCCTAAGCACTAGTGTTTTAAGGAACAGCTTAAAAAGAGAATCCTAATGTGATTTCTTTATAATGGGTGTGTTCCTTATCTAATCCTCGTGTCTAAACTCTTCTCCATGGCTGGACCCCCAAATAATATTCCTTTATGTGCTAAGGGGTATCGAGAGAGTGGGATAGGTTTAATCACTACCCTAACCCTAATGCGTACCCTAACCCTAACCCCTACCCTAACCCTAACACGTACCCTAATCCTAACCCGTACCCTAAACCGAGCCCTAACCCTAACACTAACCTAACCCTAACCCTAACCCATACCCTACGCCGTACCCGAAGCCCTCCCCGAACCCGTACCCTAAGCCGTACCCTAAGCCTTACCCTAAGCCTAACCCTAACCCTAGGCTACCCTTGACTGCTTCTGCCTCCAATAGATTGCCTAAGCACTAGAGTTTTAAGGAACAGCTTAAAAAGAGAATCCTAATGTGATTTCTTTATAATGGGTGTGTTGCTTATCTAATCCTAGTGTCTAAACTCTTCTCCATGGCTGGACCCCCAAATAATATTCCTTTACGTGCTAAGGGGTAACTAGAGAGTGGGATAGGTTTAATAACTACCCTAACCCTAACGCGTACCCTAACGCTAACCCCTACCCTAACCCTTACACGTACCCTAATCCTAACCCGTACCCTAAACCGAGCCCTAACCCTAACACTAACCCTAACCCTAACCCTAACCCATACCCTACGCCGTGCCCGAAGCCCTCCCCGAACCCGTACCCTAAGCCGTACCCTAAGCCTAACCCTAAGCCTAACCCTAACCCTAGGCTACCCTTGACTGCTTCTGCCTCCAATAGATTTCCTAAGCACTAGTGTTTTAAGGAACAGCTTAAAAAGAGAATCCTAATGTGATTTCTTTATAATGGGTGTGTTCCTTATCTTATCCTAGTGTCTAAACACTTCTCCATGGCTGGACCCCCAAATAATATTCCTTTACGTGCTAAGGGGTAACTAGAGAGTGGGATAGGTTTAATAACTACCCTAACCCTAACGCGTACCCTAACGCTAACACCTACCCTAACCCTAACACGTACCCTAATCCTAACCCGTACCCTAAACCGAGCCCTAACCCTAACACTAACCCTAACCTTAACCCTAACCCATACCCTACGCCGTACCCGAAGCCCTCCCCGAACCCGTACCCTAAGCCGTACCCTAAGCCTAACCCTAAGCCTAACCCTAACCCTAGGCTACCCTTGACTGCTTCTGCCTCCAATAGATTTTCTAAGCACTTGTGTTTTAAGGAAGAGCTTAAAAAGAGAATCCTAATGTTATTTCTTTATAATGTGTGTGTTCCTTATATTATCTTAGTGTCTAAACTCTTCTCCATGGCTGGACCCCCAAATAATATTCCTTTACGTGCTAAGGGGTATCTAGAGAGTGGGATAGGTTTAATAACTACCCTAACCGTAACGCGTACCCTAACCCTAACCCCTACCCTAACCCTAACATGTACCCTAATCCTAACCCGTACCCTAAACCGAGCCCTAACCCTAACACTAACCCTAACCCTAACCTTAACCCATACCCTACGCCGTACCCGAAGCCCTCCCTGAACACGTACCCTAAGCCGTACCCTAAGCCTAACCGTAAGCCTAACCCTAACCCTAGGCTACCCTTGACTGCTTCTGCCTCCAATAGATTTCCTAAGCACTAGTGTTTTAAGGAACAGCTTAAAAAGAGAATCCTAATGTGATTTCTTTATAATGGGTGTGTTCCTTATCTAATCCTAGTGTCTAAACTCTTCTCCATGGCTGGACCCCCAAATAATATTCCTTTATGTGCTAAGGGGTATCGAGAGAGTGGGATAGGTTTAATCACTACCCTAACTCTAACGCGTACCCTAACCCTAACCCCTACCCTAACCCTAACACGTACCCTAATCCTAACCCGTACCCTAAACCGAGCCCTAACCCTAACACTAACCCTAACCCTAACCCTAACCCATACCCTACGCCGTACCCGAAGCCCTCCCCGAACCCGTACCCTAAGCCGTACCCTAAGCCTAACCCTAAGCCTAACCCTCACCCTAGGCTACCCTTGACTGCTTCTGCCTCCAATAGATTTCCTAAGCACTAGTGTTTTAAGGAACAGCTTAAAAAGAGAATCCTAATGTGATTTCTTTATAATGTGTGTATTACTTATATTATCTTAGTGTCTAAACTCTTCTCCATGGCTGGACCCCCAAATAATGTTCCTTTACGTGCTAAGGGGTATCTAGAGAGTGGGATAGGTTTAATAACTACCCTAACCCTAACGCATACCCTAACCCTAACCCCTACCCTAACCCTAACACGTACCCTAATCCTAAACCGTACCCTAAACCGAGCCCTAACCCTAACACTAACCCTAACCCTAACCCTAACCCATACCCTACGCCGTACCCGAAGCCTTCCCCGAACCCGTACCCTAAGCCATACCTTAAGCCTAACCCTAAGCCTAACCCTAACCCTAGGCTACCCTTGACTGCTTCTGCCTCCAATAGATTTCCTAAGCACTAGTGTTTTAAGGAACAGCTTAAAAAGAGAATCCTAATATGATTTCTTTATAATTGGTGTGTTCCTTATCTTATCCTAGTGTCTAAAGTCTTCTCCATGGCTCGACCCCCAAATAATATTCCTTTACGTACTAAGGGGTAACTAGAGAGTGGGATAGGTTTAATAACTACCCTATTCGTAACACGTACCCTAACCCTAACCCCTACCCTAACCCTAAAACGAACCCTAATCCTAACCCGTACCCTAAAACGAGCCCTAACCCTAACACTAACCCTATCCCTAACCCTAACCCATACCCTACGCCGTACGCGAAGCCCTCCCCGAACACGTACCCTAAGCCGTACCCTAAGCCTAACCGTAAGCCTAACCCTAACCCTAGGCTACCCTTGACTGCTTCTGCCTCCAATAGATTTCCTAAGCACTAGTGTTTTAAGGAACAGCTTAAAAAGAGAATCCTAATGTGATTTCTTTATAATGTGTGTGTTCCTTATATTATCTTAGTGTCTAAACTCTTCTCCATGGCTGGACCCCCTAATAATATTCCTTTACGTGCTAAGGGGTATCTAGAGAGTGGGATAGGTTTAATAACTACCCTAACCCTAACGCGTACCCTAACCCTAACCCCTATCCTAACCCTAACACGTACCCTAATCCTAACCCGTACCCTAAACCGAGCCCTAACCCTAACACTAACCCTAACCCTAACCCTAACCCATACCATACGCCGTACCCGAAGCCCTCCCCGAACACGTACCCTAAGACGTACCCTAAGCCTAACCCTAAGCCTAACCCTAACCCTAGGCTACCCTTGACTGCTTCTGCCTCCAATAGAATTCCTAAGCACTAGTGTTTTAAGGAACAGCTTAAAAAGAGAATCCTAATGTGATTTCTTTATAATGGGTGTGTTCCTTATCTTATCCTAGTGTCTAAACTCTTCTCCATGGCTGGACCCCCAAATAATATTCCTTTACGTGCTAAGGGGTAACTAGAGAGTGGGATAGGTTTAATAACTACCCTATCCGTAACACGTACCCTAACCCTAACCCCTACCCTAACCCTAACATGTACCCTAATCCTAACCCGTACCCTAAACCGAGCCCTAACCCTAAGACTAACCTAACCCTAACCCTAACCCATACCCTACGCCGTACCCGAAGCCCTCCCCGAACCCGTACCCTAAGCCGTACCCTAAGCCTAACCCTAAGCCTAACCCTAACCCTAGGCTACCCTTGACTGCTTCTGCCTCCAATAGATTTCCTAAGCACTAGTGTTTTAAGGAACAGCTTAAAAAGAGAATCCTAATGTGATTTCTTTATAATGGGTGTGTTGCTTATCTAATCCTAGTGTCTAAACTCTTCTCCATGGCTGGACCCCCAAATAATATTCCTTTACGTGCTAAGGGGTAACTAGAGAGTGGGATAGGTTTAATAACTACCCTAACCCTAACGCGTACCCTAACGCTAACCCCTACCCTAACCCTAACACGTACCCTAATCCTAAACCGTACCCTAAACCGAGCCCTAACCCTAACACTAACCCTAACCCTAACCCTAACCCATACCCTACGCCGTGCCCGAAGCCCTCCCCGAACCCGTACCCTAAGCCGTACCCTAAGCCTAACCCTAAGCCTAACCCTAACCCTAGGCTACCCTTGACTGCTTCTGCCTCCAATAGATTTCCTAAGCACTAGTGTTTTAAGGAACAGCTTAAAAAGAGAATCCTAATGTGATTTCTTTATAATGGGTGTGTTCCTTATCTTATCCTAGTGTCTAAACACTTCTCCATGGCCGGACCCCCAAATAATATTCCTTTACGTGCTAAGGGGTAACTAGAGAGTGGGATAGGTTTAATAACTACCCTATCCGTAACACGTACCCTAACCCTAACCCCTACCCTAACCCTAACACGAACCCTAATCCTAACCCGTACCCTAACACGAGCCCTAACCCTAACACTAACCCTAACCCTAACCCTAACGCCTACCCTACGCCGTACCCGAAGCCCTCCCCGAACACGTACCCTAAGCCGTACCCTAAGCCTAACCCTAAGCCTAACCCTAACCCTAGGCTACCCTTGACTGCTTCTGCCTCCAATAGATTTCCTAAGCACCAGTGTTTTAAGGAACAGCTTAAAAAGAGAATCCTAATGTGATTTCTTTATAATGGGTGTGTTCCTTATCTTATCCTAGTGTCTAAACACTTCCCCATGGCTGGACCCCCAAATAATATTCCTTTACGTGCTAAGGGGTATCTAGAGAGTGGGATAGGTTTAATAACTACCCTAACCCTAACGCGTACCCTAACCCTAACCCCTAATCTAACCCTAACTCGTACCCTAATCCTAACCCGTACCCTAAACCGAGCCCTAACCCTAACACTAACCGTAACCCTAACCCTAACCCATACCCTACGCCCTACCCGAAGCCCTCCCCGAACCCGTACCCTAAGCCGTACCCTAAGCCTAACCCTAAGCCTAACCCTAACCCTAGGCTACCCTTGACTGCTTCTGCCTCCAATAGATTTCCTAAGCACTAGTGTTTTAAGGAACAGCTTAAAAAGAGAATCCTAATGTGATTTCTTTATAATGTGTGTGTTCCTTATCTTATCCTAGTGTCTAAACTCTTCTCCATGGCTGGACCCCCAAATAATATTCCTTTACGTGCTAAGGGGTAACTAGAGAGTGGGATAGGTTTAATAACTACCCTAACCCTAACGCGTACCCTAACGCTAACCCCTACCCTAACCCTAACACGTACCCTAATCCTAAACCGTACCCTAAACCGAGCCCTAACCCTAACACTAACCCTAACCCTAACCCTAACCCATACCCTACGCCGTGCCGGAAGCCCTCCCCGAACCCGTACTCTAAGCCGTACCCTAAGCCTAACCCTAAGCCTAACCCTAACCCTAGGCTACCCTTGACTGCTTCTGCCTCCAATAGATTTCCTAAGCACTAGTGTTTTAAGGAACAGCTTAAAAAGAGAATCCTAATGTGATTTCTTTATAATGGGTGTGTTCCTTATCTTATCCTAGTGTCTAAACTCTTCTCCATGGCTGGACCCCCAAATAATATTCCTTTACGTGCTAAGGGGTAACTAGAGAGTGGGATAGGTTTAATAACTACCCTAACCCTAACGCGTACCCTAACGCTAACCCCTACCCTATCCCTAACACGTACCCTAATCCTAACCCGTACCCTAAACCGAGCCCTAACCCTAACACTAACCCTAAACTTAACCCTAACCCATACCCTACGCCGTACCCGAAGCCCTCCCCGAACCCGTACCCTAAGCCGTACCCTAAGCCTAACCCTAAGCCTAACCCTAACCCTAGGCTACCCTTGACTGCTTCTGCCTCCAATAGATTTCCTAAGCACTAGTGTTTTAAGGAACAGCTTAAAAAGAGAATCCTAATGTTATTTCTTTATAATGTGTGTGTTCCTTATATTATCTTAGTGTCTAAACTCTTCTCCATGGCTGGACCCCCAAATAATATTCCTTTACGTGCTAAGGGGTATCTAGAGAGTGGGATAGGTTTAATAACTACCCTAACCGTAACACGTACCCTAACCCTAACCCCTACCCTAACCCTAACACGAACCCTAATCCTAACCCGTACCCTAAAACGAGCCCTAACCCTAACACTAACCCTAACCCTAACCCTAACCCATACCCTACGCCGTACCCGAAGCCCTCCCCGAACCCGTACCCTAAGCCGTACCCTAAGCCTAACCCTAAGCCTAACCCTCACCCTAGGCTACCCTTGACTGCTTCTGCCTCCAATAGATTTCCTAAGCACTAGTGTTTTAAGGAACAGCTTAAAAAGAGAATCCTAATGTGATTTCTTTATAATGGGTGTGTTCCTTATCTAATCCTAGTGTCTAAACTCTTCTCCATGGCTGGACCCCCAAATAATATTCCTTTATGTGCTAAGGGGTATCGAGAGAGTGGGATAGGTTTAATCACTACCCTAACCCTAACGCGTACCCTAACCCTAACCCCTACCCTAACCCTAACACGTAACCTAATCCTAACCCGTACCCTAAACCGAGCCCTAACCCTAACACTAACCCTAACCCTAACCCTAACCCATACCCTACGCCGTACCCGAAGCCCTCCCCGAACCCGTACCCTAAGCCGTACCCTAAGCCTAACCCTAATTCTAACCCTAACCCTAGGCTACCCTTGACTGCTTCTGCCTCCAATAGATTTCCTAAGCACTAGTGTTTTAAGGAACAGCTTAAAAAGAGAATCCTAATGTGATTTCTTTATAATGTGTGTGTTCCTTATATTATCTTAGTGTCTAAACTCTTCTCCATGGCTGGACACCCAAATAATGTTCCTTTACATGCTAAGGGGTATCTAGAGAGTGGGATAGGTTTAATAACTACCCTAAACCTAACGCGTACCCTAACCCTAACCCCTACCCTAACCCTAACACGTACCCTAATCCTAACCCGTACCCTAAACCGAGCCCTAACCCTAACACTAACCGTAACCCTAACCCTAACCCATACCCTACGCCGTACCCGAAGCCCTCCCCGAACCCGTACCCTAAGCCGTACCCTAAGCCTAACCCTAAGCCTAACCCTAACCCTAGGCTACCCTTGACTGCTTCTGCCTCCAATACATTTCCTAAGCACTAGTGTTTTAAGGAACAGCTTAAAAAGAGAATCCTAATGTGATTTCTTTATAATGGGTGTGTTCCTTATCTTATCCTAGTGTCTAAAGTCTTCTCCATGGCTGGACCCCCAAATAATATTCCTTTACGTACTAAGGGGTAACTAGAGAGTGGGATAGGTTTAATAACTACCCTATTCGTAACACGTACCCTAACCCTAACCCCTACCCTAACCCTAACACGAACCCTAATCCTAACCCGTACCCTAAAAAGAGCCCTAACCCTAACACTAACCCTAACCCTAACCCTAACCCATACCCTACGCCGTACCCGAAGCCCTCCCCGAACACGTACCCTAAGCCGTACCCTAAGCCTAACCCTATGCCTAACCCTAACCCTAGGCTACCCTTGACTGCTTCTGCCTCCAATAGATTTCCTAAGCACTAGTGTTTTAAGGAACAGCTTAAAAAGAGAATCCTAATGTGATTTCTTTATAATGGGTGTGTTCCTTATCTAATCCTCGTGTCTAAACTCTTCTCCATGGCTGGACCCCCAAATAATATTCCTTTATGTTCTAAGGGGTATCGAGAGAGTGGGATAGGTTTAATCACTACCCTAACCCTAACGCGTACCCTAACCCTAACCCCTACCCTAACCCTAACACGTACCCTAATCCTAACCCGTACCCTAAACCGAGCCCTAACCCTAACCCTAACCCTAACCCATACCCTACGCCGTACCCGAAGCCCTCCCCGAACCCGTACCCTAAGCCGTACCCTAAGCCTAACCCTAACCCTAACCCTAACCCTAGGCTACCCTTGACTGCTTCTGCCTCCAATAGATTTCCTAAGCACTAGTGTTTTAAGGAACAGCTTAAAAAGAGAATCCTAATGTGATTTCTTTATAATGGGTGTGTTCCTTATCTTATCCTAGTGTCTAAACTCTTCTCCATGGCTGGACCCCCAAATAATATTCCTTTACGTGCTGAGGGGTAACTAGAGAGTGGGATAGGTTTAATAACTACCCTATCCGTAACACGTACCCTAACCCTAACCCCTACCCTAACCCTAACACGAACCCTAATCCTAACCCGTACCCTAAAACGAGCCCTAACCCTAACACTAACCCTAACCCTAACCCTAACGCATACCCTACGCCGTACCCGAAGCCCTCCCCGAACACGTACCCTAAGCCGTACCCTAAGCCTAACCCTAAGCCTAACCCCAACCCTAGGCTACCCTTGACTGCTTCTGCCTCCAATAGATTTCCTAAGCACTAGTGTTTTAAGGAACAGCTTAAAAACAGAATCCTAATGTGATTTCTTTATAATGGGTGTGTTCCTTATCTAATCCTAGTGTCTAAACTCTTCTCCATGGCTGGACCCCCAAATAATATTCCTTTATGTGCTAAGGGGTATCTAGAGAGTGGGATAGGTTTAATCACTACCCTAACCCTAACGCGTACCCTAACCCTAACCCCTACCCTAACCCTAACACGTACCCTAATCCTAACCCGTACCCTAAACCGAGCCCTAACCCTAACACTAACCTAACCCTAACCCTAACCCATACCCTACGCCGTACCCGAAGCCCTCCCCGAACCCGTACCCTAAGCCGTACCCTAAGCCTAACCCTAAGCCTAACCCTAACCCTAGGCTACCCTTGACTGCTTCTGCCTCCAATAGATTGCCTAAGCACTAGAGTTTTAAGGAACAGCTTAAAAAGAGAATCCTAATGTGATTTCTTTATAATGTGTGTGTTCCTTATATTATCTTACTGTCTAAACTCTTCTCCATGGCTGGACCCCCAAATAATATTCCTTTACGTCCTAAGGGGTATCTAGAGAGTGGGATAGGTTTAATAACTACCCTAACCCTAACGCGTACCCTAACCCTAACCCCTACCCTAACCCTAACACGTACCCTAATCCTAACCCGTACCCTAAACCGAGCCCTAACCCTAACACTAACCCTAACCCTAACCCTAACCCATACCCTACGCCGTACCCGAAGCCCTCCCCAAACCCGTACCCTAAGCCGTACCCTAAGCCTAACCCTAAGCCTAACCCTAACCCTAGGCTACCCTTGACTGCTTCTGCCTCCAATGAATTTCCTAAGCACTAGTGTTTTAAGGAACATCTTAAAAAGAGAATCCTAATGTGATTTCTTTATAATGGGTGTGTTCCTTATCTTATCCTAGTGTCTAAACTCTTCTCCATGGCTGCACCCCCAAATAATATTCCTTTACGTGCTAAGGGGTAACTAGAGAGTGGGATAGGTTTAATAACTACCCTAACCCTAACGCGTACCCTAACCCTAACCCCTACCCTAAACCTAACACGTACCCTAATCCTAACCCGTATTCTAAACCGAGCCCTAACCCTAACACTAACCCTAACCCTAACCCTAACCCTAACCCATAACCTACGCCGTACCCGAAGCCCTCCCCGAACCCGTACCCTAAGCCGTATCCTAAGCCTAACCCTAAGCCTAACCCTAACCCTAGGCTACCCTTGACTGCTTCGGCCTCCAATAGATTTCCTAAGCACTAGTGTTTTAAGGAAGAGCTTAAAAAGAGAATCCTAATGTGATTTCTTTATAATGGGTGTGTTCCTTATATTATCTTAGTGTCTAAACTCTTCTCCATGGCTGGACCCCCAAATAAAATTCCTTTACGTGCTAAGGGGTATCTAGAGAGTGGGATAGGTTTAATAACTACCCTAACCGTAACGCGTACCCTAACCCTAACCTCTACCCTAACCCTAACATGTACCCTAATCCTAACCCGTACCCTAAACCGAGCCCTAACCCTAACACTAACCCTAACCCTAACCCTAACCCATACCCTACGCCGTACCCGAAGCCCTCCCTGAACACGTACCCTAAGCCTTACCCTAAGCCTAACCCTAAGCCTAACCCTAACCCTAGGCTACCCTTGACTGCTTCTGCCTCCAATAGATTTCCTAAGCACTAGTGTTTTAAGGAACAGCTTAAAAAGAGAATCCTAATGTGATTTCTTTATAATGGGTGTGTTCCTTATCTTATCCTAGTGTCTAAACTCTTCTCCATGGCTGGACCCCCAAATAATATTCCTTTACGTGCTAAGGGGTAACTAGAGAGTGGGATAGGTTTAATAACTACCCTATCCGTAACACGTACCCTAACCCTAACCCCTACCCTAACCCTAACACGAACCCTAATCCTAACCCGTACCCTAAACCGAGCCCTAACCCTAACACTAACCCTAACCTTAACCCTAACCCATACCCTACGCCGTACCCGAATCCCGCCCCGAACCCGTACCCTAAGCCGTGCCCTAAGCCTAACCCTAAGCCTAACCCTAACCCTAGGCTACCCTTGACTGCTTCTGCCTCCAATAGATTTCCTAAGCACTAGTGTTTTAAGGAACAGCTTAAAAAGAGAATCCTAATGTGATTTCTTTATAATGGGTGTGTTCCTTAACTAATCCTAGTGTCTAAACTCTTCTCCATGGCTGGACCCCCAAATAATATTCCTTTATGTGCTAAGGGGTATCGAGAGAGTGGGATAGGTTTAATCACTACCCTAACCCTAACGCGTACCCTAACCCTAACCCCTACCCTAACACTAACACGTACGCTAATCCTAACCCGTACCCTAAACCGAGCCCTAACCCTAACACTAACCCTAACCCTAACCCTAACCCATACCCTACGCCGCACCCGAAGCCCTCCCCGAACCCGTACCCTAAGCCGTACCCTAAGCCTAACACTAAGCCTAACCCTAACCCTAGGCTACCCTTGACTGCTTCTGCCTCCAATAGATTTCCTAAGCACTAGTGTTTTAAGGAACAGCTTAAAAAGAGAATCCTAATGTGATTTCTTTATAATGTGTGTGTTCCTTATATTATCTTAGTGTCTAAACTCTTCTCCATGGCTGGACCCCCAAATAATGTTCCTTTACGTGCTAAGGGGTATCTAGAGAGTGGGAGAGGTTTAATAACTACCCTAACCCTAACGCGTACCCTAACCCTAACCCCTACCCTAACCCTAACACGTACCCTAATCCTAAACCGTACCCTAAACCGAGCCCTAACCCTAACACTAACCGTAACCCTAACCCTAACCCATACCCTACGCCGTACCCGAAGCCCTCCCCGAACCCGTACCCTAAGCCGTACCCTAAGCCTAACCCTAAGCCTAACCCTAACCCTAGGCTACCCTTGACTGCTTCTGCCTCCAATACATTTCCTAAGCACTAGTGTTTTAAGGAACAGCTTAAAAAGAGAATCCTAATGTGATTTCTTTATAATGGGTGTGTTCCTTATCTAATCCTCGTGTCTAAACTCTTCTCCATGGCTGGACCCCCAAATAATATTCCTTTATGTGCTAAGGGGTATCGAGAGAGTGGGATAGGTTTAATCACTACCCTAACCCTAACGCGTACCCTAACCCTAACCCCTACCTTAACCCTAACACGTACCCTAATCCTAACCCGTACCCTAAACCGAGCCCTAACCCTAACCCTAACCCTAACCCATACCCTACGCCGTACCCGAAGCCCTCCCCGAACCCGTACCCTAAGCCGTACCCTAAGCCTAACCCTAACCCTAACCCTAACCCTAGGCTACCCTTGACTGCTTCTGCCTCCAATAGATTTCCTAAGAACTAGTGTTTTAAGGAACAGCTTAAAAAGAGAATCCTAATGTGATTTCTTTATAATGGGTGTGTTCCTTATCTTATCCTAGTGTCTAAATTCTTCTCCATGGCTGGACCCCCAAATAATATTCCTTTACGTGCTAAGGGGTAACTAGAGAGTGGGATAGGTTTAATAACTACCCTATCCGTAACACGTACCCTAACCCTAACCCCTACCCTAACCCTAACACGAACCCTAATCCTAACCCGTACCCTAAAACGAGCCCTAACCCTAACACTAACCCTAACCCTAACCCTAACCCATACCCTACGCCGTACCCGAAGCCCTCCCCGAACACGTACCCTAAGTCGTACCCTAAGCCTAACCCTAAGCCTAACCCCAACCCTAGGCTACCCTTGACTGCTTCTGCCTCCAATAGATTTCCTAAGCACTAGTGTTTTAAGGAACAGCTTAAAAACAGAATCCTAATGTGATTTCTTTATAATGGGTGTGTTCCTTATCTAATCCTAGTGTCTAAACTCTTCTCCATGGCTGGACCCCCAAATAATATTCCTTTATGTGCTAAGGGGTATCTAGAGAGTGGGATAGGTTTAATCACTACCCTAACCCTAACGCGTACCCTAACCCTAACCCCTACCCTAACCCTAACATGTACCCTAATCCTAACCCGTACCCTAAACCGAGCCCTAACCCTAACACTAACCTAACCCTAACCCTAACCCATACCCTACGCCGTACCCGAAGCCCTCCCCGAACCCGTACCCTAAGCCGTACCCTAAGCCTAACCCTAAGCCTAACCCTAACCCTAGGCTACCCTTGACTGCTTCTGCCTCCAATAGATTGCCTAAGCACTAGAGTTTTAAGGAACAGCTTAAAAAGAGAATCCTAATGTGATTTCTTTATAATGTGTGTGTTCCTTATATTATCTTACTGTCTAAACTCTTCTCCATGGCTGGACCCCCAAATAATATTCCTTTACGTCCTAAGGGGTATCTAGAGAGTGGGATAGGTTTAATAACTACCCTAACCCTAACGCGTACCCTAACCCTAACCCCTACCCTAACCCTAACACGTACCCTAATCCTAACCCGTACCCTAAACCGAGCCCTAACCCTAACACTAACCCTAACCCTAACCCTAACGCATACCCTACGCCGTACCCGAAGCCCTCCCCAAACCCGTACCCTAAGCCGTACCCTAAGCCTAACCCTAAGCCTAACCCTAACCCTAGGCTACCCTTGACTGCTTCTGCCTCCAATGAATTTCCTAAGCACTAGTGTTTTAAGGAACAGCTTAAAAAGAGAATCCTAATGTGATTTCTTTATAATGGGTGTGTTCCTTATCTTATCCTAGTGTCTAAACTCTTCTCCATGGCTGCACCCCCAAATAATATTCCTTTACGTGCTAAGGGGTAACTAGAGAGTGGGATAGGTTTAATAACTACCCTAACCCTAACGCGTACCCTAACCCTAACCCCTACCCTAAACCTAACACGTCCCCTAATCCTAACCCGTATTCTAAACCGAGCCCTAACCCTAACACTAACCCTAACCCTAACCCTAACCCATAACCTACGCCGTACCCGAAGCCCTCCCCGAACCCGTACCCTAAGCCGTACCCTAAGCCTAACCCTAAGCCTAACCCTAACCCTAGGCTACCCTTGACTGCTTCTGCCTCCAATAGATTTCCTAAGCACTAGTGTTTTAAGGAACAGCTTAAAAAGAGAATCCTAATGTGATTTCTTTATAATGGGTGTGTTGCTTATCTAATCCTAGTGTCTAAACTCTTCTCCATGGCTGGACCCCCAAATAATATTCCTTTACGTGCTAAGGGGTAACTAGAGAGTGGGATAGGTTTAATAACTACCCTAACCCTAACGCGTACCCTAACGCTAACCCCTACCCTAACCCTAACACGTACCCTAATCCTAACCCGTACCCTAAACCGAGCCCTAACCCTAACACTAACCCTAACCCTAACCCTAACCCATACCCTACGCCGTGCCCGAAGCCCTCCCCGAACCCGTACCCTAAGCCGTACCCTAAGCCTAACCCTAAGCCTAACCCTAACCCTAGGCTACCCTTGACTGCTTCTGCCTCAAATAGATTTCCTAAGCACTAGTGTTTTAAGGAACAGCTTAAAAAGAGAATCCTAATGTGATTTCTTTATAATGGGTGTGTTCCTTATCTTATCCTAGTGTCTAAACACTTCTCCATGGCTGGACCCCCAAATAATATTCCTTTACGTGCTAAGGGGTAACTAGAGAGTGGGATAGGTTTAATAACTACCCTAACCCTAACGCGTACCCTAACGCTAACACCTACCCTAACCCTAACACGTACCCTAATCCTAACCCGTACCCTAAACCGAGCCCTAACCCTAACACTAACCCTAACCTTAACCCTAACCCATACCCTACGCCGTACCCGAAGCCCTCCCCGAACCCGTACCCTAAGCCGTACCCTAAGCCTAACCCTAAGCCTAACCCTAACCCTAGGCTACCCTTGACTGCTTCTGCCTCCAATAGATTTCCTAAGCACTAGTGTTTTAAGGAAGAGCTTAAAAAGAGAATCCTAATGTTATTTCTTTATAATGTGTGTGTTCCTTATATTATCTTAGTGTCTAAACTCTTCTCCTTGGCTGGACCCCCAAATAATATTCCTTTACGTGCTAAGGGGTATCTAGAGAGTGGGATAGGTTTAATAACTACCCTAACCGTAACGCGTACCCTAACCCTAACCCCTACCCTAACCCTAACATGTACCCTAATCCTAACCCGTACCCTAAACCGAGCCCTAACCCTAACACTAACCCTAACCCTAACCTTAACCCATACCCTACGCCGTACCCGAAGCCCTCCCTGAACACGTACCCTAAGCCGTACCCTAAGCCTAACCGTAAGCCTAACCCTAACCCTAGGCTACCCTTGACTGCTTCTGCCTCCAATAGATTTCCTAAGCACTAGTGTTTTAAGGAACAGCTTAAAAAGAGAATCCTAATGTGATTTCTTTATAATGGGTGTGTTCATTATCTTATCCTAGTATCTAAACTCTTCTCCATGGCTGGACACCCAAATAATATTCCTTTACGTGCTAATGGGTAACTAGAGAGTGGGATAGGTTTAATAACTACCCTATCCGTAACACGTACCCTAACCCTAACCCCTACCCTAACCCTAACACGAACCCTAATCCTAACCCGTACCCTAAAACGAGCCCTAACCCTAACACTAAACCTAACCCTAACCCTAACCCATACCCTACGCCGTACCCGAAGCCCTCCCCGAACACGTACCCTAAGCCGTACCCTAAGCCTAACCCTAAGCCTAACCCTAACCCTAGGCTACCCTTGACTGCTTCTGCCTCCAATAGATTTCCTAAGCACTAGTGTTTTAAGGAACAGCTTAAAAAGAGAATCCTAATGTGATTTCTTTATAATGGGTGTGTTCCTTATCTAATCCTAGTGTCTAAACTCTTCTCCATGGCTGGACCCCCAAATAATATTCCTTTACGTGCTAAGGGGTATCGAGAGAGTGAGATAGGTTTAATCACTACCCTAACTCTAACGCGTACCCTAACCCTAACCCCTACCCTAACCCTAACACGTACCCTAATCCTAACCCGTACCCTAAACCGAGCCCTAACCCTAACACTAACCCTAACCCTAACCCTAACCCATACCCTACGCCGTACCCGAAGCCCTCCCCGAACACGTACCCTAAGCCGTACCCTAAGCCTAACCCTAAGCCTAACCCCAACCCTAGGCTACCCTTGACTGCTTCTGCCTCCAATAGATTTCCTAAGCACTAGTGTTTTAAAGAACAGCTTAAAAACAGAATCCTAATGTGATTTCTTTATAATGGGTGTGTTCCTTATCTAATCCTAGTGTCTAAACTCTTCTCCATGGCTGGACCCCCAAATAATATTCCTTTATGTGCTAAGGGGTATCTAGAGAGTGGGATAGGTTTAATCACTACCCTAAACCTAACGCGTACCCTAACCCTAACCCCTACCCTAACCCTAACACGTACCCTAATCCTAACCCGTACCCTAAACCGAGCCCTAACCCTAACACTAACCTAACCCTAACCCTAACCCATACCCTACGCCGTACCCGAAGCCCTCCCCGAACCCGTACCCTAAGCCGTACCCTAAGCCTAACCCTAACCCTAGGCTACCCTTGACTGCTTCTGCCTCCAATAGATTTCCTAAGCACTAGTGTTTTAAGGAAGAGCTTAAAAAGAGAATCCTAATGTGATTTCTTTATAATGGGTGTGTTCCTTATATTATCTTAGTGTCTAAACTCTTCTCCATGGCTGGACCCCCAAATAATATTCCTTTACGTGCTAAGGGGTATCTAGAGAGTGGGATAGGTTTAATAACTACCCTAACCGTAACGCGTACCCTAACCCTAACCCCTACCCTAACCCTAACATGTACCCTAATCCTAACCCGTACCCTAAACCGAGCCCTAACCCTAACACTAACCCTAACCCTAACCCTAACCCATACCCTACGCCGTACCCGAAGCCCTCCCTGAACACGTACCCTAAGCCTTACCCTAAGCCTAACCCTAAGCCTAACCCTAACCCTAGGCTACCCTTGACTGCTTCTGCCTCCAATAGATTTCCTAAGCACTAGTGTTTTAAGGAACAGCTTAAAAAGAGAATCCTAATGTGATTTCTTTATAATGGGTGTGTTCCTTATCTTATCCTAGTGTCTAAACTCTTCTCCATGGCTGGACCCCCAAATAATATTCCTTTACGTGCTAAGGGGTAACTAGAGAGTGGGATAGGTTTAATAACTACCCTATCCGTAACACGTACCCTAACCCTAACCCCTACCCTAACCCTAACACGAACCCTAATCCTAACCCGTAACCTAAACCGAGCCCTAACCCTAACACTAACCCTAACCCTAACCCTAACCCATACCCTACGCCGTACCCGAAGCCCTCCCCGAACCCGTACCCTAAGCCGTACCCTAAGCCTAACCCTAAGCCTAACCCTAACCCTAGGCTACCCTTGACTGCTTCTGCCTCCAGTAGATTTCCTAAGCACTAGTGTATTAAGGAACAGCTTAAAAAGAGAATCCTAATGTGATTTCTTTATAATGTGTGTGTTCCTTATCTTATCCTAGTGTCTAAACTCTTCTCCATGGCTGGACCCCCAAATAATATTCCTTTACGTGCTAAGGGGTAACTAGAGAGTGGGATAGGTTTAATAACTACCCTAACCCTAACGCGTACCCTAACGCTAACCCCTACCCTAACCCTAACACGTACCCTAATCCTAACCCGTACCCTAAACCGAGCCCTAACCATAACACTAACCCTAACCCTAACCCTAACCCATACCCTACGCCGTGCCCGAAGCCCTCCCCGAACCCGTACCCTAAGCCGTACCCTAAGCCTAACCCTAAGCCTAACCCTAACCCTAGGCTACCCTTGACTGCTTCTGCCTCCAATAGATTTCCTAAGCACTAGTGTTTCAAGGAACAGCTTAAAAAGAGAATCCTAATGTGATTACTTTATAATGGGTGTGTTCCTTATTTTATCCTAGTGTCTAAACTCTTCTCCATGGCTGGACCCCCAAATAATATTCCTTTACGTGCTAAGGGGTAACTAGAGAGTGGGATAGGGTTAATAACTACCCTAACCCTAACGCGTACCCTAACGCTAACCCCTACCCTAACCCTAACACGTACCCTAATCCTAACCCGTACCCTAAACCGAGCCCTAACCCTAACACTAACCCTAACCTTAACCCTAACCCATACCCTACGCCGTACCCGAAGCCCGCCCCGAACCCGTACCCTAAGCCGTGCCCTAAGCCTAACCCTAAGCCTAACCCTAACCCTAGGCTACCCTTGACTGCTTCTGCCTCCAATAGATTTCCTAAGCACTAGTGTTTTAAGGAACAGCTTAAAAAGAGAATCCTAATGTGATTTCTTTATAATGGGTGTGTTCCTTATATTATCTTAGTGTCTAAACTCTTCTCCATGGCTGGACACGCAAATAATGTTCCTTTACGTGCTAAGGGGTATCTAGAGAGTGGGATAGGTTTAATAACTACCCTAACCCTAACGCGTACCCTAACCCTAACCCCTACCCTAACCCTAACACGTACCCTAATCCTAACCCGTACCCTAAACCGAGCCCTAACCCTAACACTAACCGTAACCCTAACCCTAACCCATACCCTACGCCGTACCCGAAGCCCTCCCCGAACCCGTACCCTAAGCCATACCCTAAGCCTAACCGTAAGCCTAACCCTAACCCTAGGCTACCCTTGACTGCTTCTGCCTCCAATACATTTCCTAAGCACTAGTGTTTTAAGGAACAGCTTAAAAAGAGAATCCTAATGTGATTTCTTTATAATGGGTGTGTTCCTTATCTTATCCTAGTGTCTAAAGTCTTCTCCATGGCTGGACCCCCAAATAATATTCCTTTACGTACTAAGGGGTAACTAGAGAGTGGGATAGGTTTAATAACTACCCTATTCGTAACACGTACCCTAACCCTAACCCCTACCCTAACCCTAACACGAACCCTAATCCTAACCCGTACCCTAAAACGAGCCCTAACCCTAACACTAACCCTAACCCTAACCCTAACCCATACCCTACGCCGTACCCGAAGCCCTCCCCGAACACGTACCCTAAGCCGTACCCTAAGCCTAACCCTAAGCCTAACCCTAACCCTAGGCTACCCTTGACTGCTTCTGCCTCCAATAGATTTTCTAAGCACTAGTGTTTTAAGGAACAGCTTAAAAAGAGAATCCTAATGTGATTTCTTTATAATGGGTGTGTTCCTTATCTAATCCTAGTGTCTAAACTCTTCTCCATGGCTGGACCCCCAAATAATATTCCTTTATGTGCTAAGGGGTATCTAGAGAGTGGGATAGGTTTAATCACTACCCTAACCCTAACGCGTACCCTAACCCTAACCCCTACCCTAACCCTAACACGTACCCTAATCCTAACCCGTACCCTAAACCGAGCCCTAACCCTAACCTTAACCCTAACCCATACCCTACGCCGTACCCGAAGCCCTCCCCGAACCCGTACCCTAAGCCGTACCCTAAGCCTAACCCTAAGCCTAACCCTAACCCTAGGCTACCCTTGACTGCTTCTGCCTCCAATAGATTTCCTAAGCACTAGTGTTTTAAGGAACAGCTTAAAAAGAGAATCCTAATATTATTTCTTTATAATGTGTGTGTTCCTTATATTATCTTAGTGTCTAAACTCTTCTCCATGGCTGGACCCCAAATAATATTCCTTTACGTGCTAAGGGGTATCTAGAGAGTGGGATAGGTTTAATAACTACCCTAACCGTAACGCGTACCCTAACCCTAACCCCTACCCTAACCCTAACATGTACCCTAATCCTAACCCGTACCCTAAACCGAGCCCTAACCCTAACACTAACCCTAACCCTAACCTTAACCCATACCCTACGCCGTACCCGAAGCCCTCCCCGAACATGTACCCTAAGCCCTACCCTAAGCCTAACCGTAAGCCTAACCCTAACCCTAGGCTACCCTTGACTGCTTCTGCCTCCAATAGATTTCCTAAGCACTAGTGTTTTAAGGAACAGCTTAAAAAGAGAATCCTAATGTGATTTCTTTATAATGGGTTTGTTCATTATCTTATCCTAGTATCTAAACTCTTCTCCATGGCTGGACCCCCAAATAATATTCCTTTACGTGCTAATGGGTAACTAGAGAGTGGGATAGGTTTAATAACTACCCTATCCGTAACACGTACCCTAACCCTAACCCCTACCCTAACCCTAACACGAACCCTAATCCTAACCCGTACCCTAAAACGAGCCCTAACCCTAACACTAAACCTAACCCTAACCCTAACCCATACCCTACGCCGTACCCGAAGCCCTCCCCGAACACGTACCCTAAGCCGTACCCTAAGCCTAACCCTAACCCTAGGCTACCCTTGACTGCTTCTGCCTCCAATAGATTTCCTAAGCACTAGTGTTTTAAGGAACAGCTTAAAAAGAGAATCCTAATGTGATTTCTTTATAATGGGTGTGTTCCTTATCTAATCCTAGTGTCTAAACTCTTCTCCATGGCTGGACCCCCAAATAATATTCCTTTATGTGCTAAGGGGTATCGAGAGAGTGGGATAGGTTTAATCACTACCCTAACCCTAACGCGTACCCTAACCCTAACCCCTACCCTAACCCTAACACGTACCCTAATCCTAACCCGTACCCTAAACCGAGCCCTAACCCTAACACTAACCCTAACCCTAACCCTAACCCATACCCTACGCCGTACCCGAAGCCCTCCCCGAACCCGTACCCTAAGCCGTACCCTAAGCCTAACCCTAAGCCTAACCCTAACCCTAGGCTACCCTTGACTGCTTCTGCCTCCAATAGATTTCCTAAGCACTAGTGTTTTAAGGAACAGCTTAAAAAGAGAATCCTAATGTGATTTCTTTATAATGTGTGTATTACTTATATTATCTTAGTGTCTAAACTCTTCTCCATGGCTGGACCCCCAAATAATGTTCCTTTACGTGCTAAGGGGTATCTAGAGAGTGGGATAGGTTTAATAACTACCCTAACCCTAACGCATACCCTAACCCTAACCCCTACCCTAACCCTAACACGTACCCTAATCCTAAACCGTACCCTAAACCGAGCCCTAACCCTAACACTAACCCTAACCCTAACCCTAACCCATACCCTACGCCGTACCCGAAGCCTTCCCCGAACCCGTACCCTAAGCCGTACCTTAAGCCTAACCCTAAGCCTAACCCTAACCCTAGGCTACCCTTGACTGCTTCTGCCTCCAATAGATTTCCTAAGCACTAGTGTTTTAAGGAACAGCTTAAAAAGAGAATCCTAATGTGATTTCTTTATAATGGGTGTGTTCCTTATCTTATCCTAGTGTCTAAAGTCTTCTCCATGGCTCGACCCCCAAATAATATTCCTTTACGTACTAAGGGGTAACTAGAGAGTGGGATAGGTTTAATAACTACCCTATTCGTAACACGTACCCTAACCCTAACCCCTACCCTAACCCTAAAACGAACCCTAATCCTAACCCGTACCCTAAAACGAGCCCTAACCCTAACACTAACCCTAACCCTAACCCTAACCCATACCCTACGCCGTACGCGAAGCCCTCCCCGAACACGTACCCTAAGCCGTACCCTAAGCCTAACCGTAAGCCTAACCCTAACCCTAGGCTACCCTTGACTGCTTCTGCCTCCAATAGATTTCCTAAGCACTAGTGTTTTAAGGAACAGCTTAAAAAGAGAATCCTAATGTGATTTCTTTACAATGTGTATGTTCCTTATATTATCTTAGTGTCTAAACTCTTCTCCATGGCTGGACACCCAAATAATGTTCCTTTACGTGCTAAGGGGTATCTAGAGAGTGGGATAGGTTTAATAACTACCCTAACCCTAACGCGTACCCTAACCCTAACCCCTACCCTAACCCTAACACGTACCCTAATCCTAACCCGTACCCTAAACCGAGCCCTAACCCTAACACTAACCGTAACCCTAACCCTAACCCATACCCTACGCCGTACCCGAAGCCCTCCCCGAACCCGTACCCTAAGCCGTACCCTAAGCCTAACCCTAAGCCTAACCCTAACCCTAGGCTACCCTTGACTGCTTCTGCCTCCAATAGATTTCCTAAGCACTAGTGTTTTAAGGAACAGCTTAAAAAGAGAATCCTAATGTGATTTCTTTATAATGGGTGTGTTCCTTATCTAATCCTCGTGTCTAAACTCTTCTCCATGGCTGGACCCCCTAATAATATTCCTTTATGTGCTAAGGGGTATCGAGAGAGTGGGATAGGTTTAATCACTACCCTAACCCTAACGCGTACCCTAACCCTAACCCCTACCCTAACCCTAACACGTACCCTAATCCTAACCCGTACCCTAAACCGAGCCCTAACCCTAACACTAACCCTAACCCTAACCCTAACCCATACCCTACGCCGTACCCGAAGCCCTCCCCGAACCCGTACCCTAAGCCGTACCCTAAGCCTAACCCTAAGCCTAACCCTAACCCTAGGCTACCCTTGACTGCTTCTGCCTCCAATAGATTTCCTAAGCACTAGTGTTTTAAGGAACAGCTTAAAAAGAGAATCCTAATGTGATTTCTTTATAATGGGTGTGTTCCTTATCTTATCCTAGTGTCTAAACTCTTCTCCATGGCTGGACCCCCAAATAATATTCCTTTACGTGCTAAGGGGTAACTAGAGAGTGGGATAGGTTTAATAACTACCCTATCCGTAACACGTACCCTAACCCTAACCCCTACCCTAACCCTAACACGAACCCTAATCCTAACCCGTACCCTAAAACGAGCCCTAACCCTAACACTAACCCTAGCCCTAACCCTAACGCCTACCCTACGCCGTACCCGAAGCCCTCCCCGAACACGTACCCTAAGCCGTACCCTAAGCCTAACCCTAAGCCTAACCCCAACCCTAGGCTACCCTTGACTGCTTCTGCCTCCAATAGATTTCCTAAGCACTAGTGTTTTAAGGAACAGCTTAAAAACAGAATCCTAATGTGATTTCTTTATAATGGGTGTGTTCCTTATCTAATCCTAGTGTCTAAACTCTTCTCCATGGCTGGACCCCCAAATAATATTCCTTTATGTGCTAAGGGGTATCTAGAGAGTGGGATAGGTTTAATCACTACCCTAACCCTAACGCGTACCCTAACCCTAACCCCTACCCTAACCCTAACACGTACCCTAATCCTAACCCGTACCCTAAACCGAGCCCTAACCCTAACCTTAACCCTAACCCATACCCTACGCCGTACCCGAAGCCCTCCCCGAACCCGTACCCTAAGCCGTACCCTAAGCCTAACCCTAAGCCTAACCCTAACCCTAGGCTACCCTTGACTGCTTCTGCCTCCAATACATTTCCTAAGCACTAGTGTTTTAAGGAACAGCTTAAAAAGAGAATCCTAATGTGATTTCTTTATAATGGGTGTGTTCCTTATCTTATCCTAGTGTCTAAAGTCTTCTCCATGGCTGGACCCCCAAATAATATTCCTTTACGTACTAAGGGGTAACTAGAGAGTGGGATAGGCTTAATAACTACCCTATTCGTAACACGTACCCTAACCCTAACCCCTACCCTAACCCTAACACGAACCCTAATCCTAACCCGTACCCTAAAAAGAGCCCTAACCCTAACACTAACCCTAACCCTAACCCTAACCCATACCCTACGCCGTACCCGAAGCCCTCCCCGAACACGTACACTAAGACGTACCCTAAGCCTAACCCTAAGCCTAACCCTAACCCTAGGCCACCCTTGACTGCTTCTGCCTCCAATAGAATTCCTAAGCACTAGTGTTTTAAGGAACAGCTAAAAAAGAGAATCCTAATGTGATTTCTTTATAATGGGTGTGTTCATTATCTTATCCTAGTGTCTAAACTCTTCTCCATGGCTGGACCCCCAAATAATATTCCTTTACGTGCTAATGGGTAACTAGAGAGTGGGATAGGTTTAATAACTACCCTATCCGTAACACGTTCCCTAACCCTAACCCCTACCCTAACCCTAACACGAACCCTAATCCTAACACGTACCCTAAAACGAGCCCTAACCCTAACACTAAACCTAACCCTAACCCTAACCCATACCCTACGCCGTACCCGAAGCCCTCCCCGAACACGTACCCTAAGCCGTACCCTAAGCCTAAGCCTAAGCCTAACCCTAACCCTAGGCTACCCTTGACTGCTTCTGCCTCCAATAGATTTCCTAAGCACTAGTGTTTTAAGGAACAGCTTAAAAAGAGAATCCTAATGTGATTTCTTTATAATGTGTGTGTTCCTTATATTATCTTCGTGTCTAAACTCTTCTCCATGGCTGGACCCCCAAATAATGTTCCTTTACGTGCTAAGGGGTATCTAGAGAGTGGGAGAGGTTTAATAACTACCCTAACCCTAACGCGTACCCTAACCCTAACCCCTACCCTAACCCTAACACGTACCCTAATCCTAAACCGTACCCTAAACCGAGCCCTAACCCTAACACTAACCGTAACCCTAACCCTAACCAATACCCTACGCCGTACCCGAAGCCCTCCCCGAACCCGTACCCTAAGCCGTACCCTAAGCCTAACCCTAAGCCTAACCCTAACCCTAGGCTACCCTTGACTGCTTCTGCCTCCAATACATTTCCTAAGCACTAGTGTTTTAAGGAACAGCTTAAAAAGAGAATCCTAATGTGATTTCTTTATAATGGGTGTGTTCCTTATCTTATCCTAGTGTCTCAACTCTTCTCCATGGCTGGACCCCCAAATAATATTCCTTTACGTACTAAGGGGTAACTAGAGAGTGGGATAGGTTTAATAACTACCCTATTCGTAACACGTACCCTAACCCTAACCCCTACCCTAACCCTAACACGAACCCTAATCCTAACCCGTACCCTAAAACGAGCCCTAACCCTAACACTAACCCTAACCCTAACCCTAACCCATACCCTACGCCGTACCCGAAGCCCTCCCCGAAACCGTACCCTAAGCCGTACCCTAAGCCTAACCCTAAGCCTAACCCTAACCCTAGGCTACCCTTGACTGCTTCTGCCTCCAATAGATTTCCTAAGCACTAGTGTTTTAAGGAACAGCTTAAAAAGAGAATCCTAATGTGATTTCTTTATAATGTGTGTGTTCCTTATATTATCTTAGTGTCTAAACTCTTCTCCATGGCTGGACACGCAAATAATGTTCCTTTACGTGCTAAGGGGTATCTAGAGAGTGGGATAGGTTTAATAACTACCCTAACCCTAACGCGTACCCTAACCCTAACCCCTACCCTAACCCTAACACGTACCCTAATCCTAACCCGTACCCTAAACCGAGCCCTAACCCTAACACTAACCGTAACCCTAACCCTAACCCATACCCTACGCCGTACCCGAAGCCCTCCCCGAACCCGTACCCTAAGCCATACCCTAAGCCTAACCGTAAGCCTAACCCTAACCCTAGGCTACCCTTGACTGCTTCTGCCTCCAATACATTTCCTAAGCACTAGTGTTTTAAGGAACAGCTTAAAAAGAGAATCCTAATGTGATTTCTTTATAATGGGTGTGTTCCTTATCTTATCCTAGTGTCTAAAGTCTTCTCCATGGCTGGACCCCCAAATAATATTCCTTTACGTACTAAGGGGTAACTAGAGAGTGGGATAGGTTTAATAACTACCCTATTCGTAACACGTACCCTAACCCTAACCCCTACCCTAACCCTAACACGAACCCTAATCCTAACCCGTACCCTAAAACGAGCCCTAACCCTAACACTAAACCTAACCCTAACCCTAACCCATACCCTACGCCGTACCCGAAGCCCTCCCCGAACACGTACCCTAAGCCGTACCCTAAGCCTAACCCTAAGCCTAACCCTAACCCTAGGCTACCCTTGACTGCTTCTGCCTCCAATAGATTTTCTAAGCACTAGTGTTTTAAGGAACAGCTTAAAAAGAGAATCCTAATGTGATTTCTTTATAATGGGTGTGTTCCTTATCTAATCCTAGTGTCTAAACTCTTCTCCATGGCTGGACCCCCAAATAATATTCCTTTATGTGCTAAGGGGTATCTAGAGAGTGGGATAGGTTTAATCACTACCCTAACCCTAACGCGTACCCTAACCCTAACCCCTACCCTAACCCTAACACGTACCCTAATCCTAACCCGTACCCTAAACCGAGCCCTAACCCTAACCTTAACCCTAACCCATACCCTACGCCGTACCCGAAGCCCTCCCCGAACCCGTACCCTAAGCCGTACCCTAAGCCTAACCCTAAGCCTAACCCTAACCCTAGGCTACCCTTGACTGCTTCTGCCTCCAATAGATTTCCTAAGCACTAGTGTTTTAAGGAACAGCTTAAAAAGAGAATCCTAATATTATTTCTTTATAATGTGTGTGTTCCTTATATTATCTTAGTGTCTAAACTCTTCTCCATTGCTGGACCCCCAAATAATATTCCTTTACGTGCTAAGGGGTATCTAGAGAGTGGGATAGGTTTAATAACTACCCTAACCGTAACGCGTACCCTAACCCTAACCCCTACCCTAACCCTAACATGTACCCTAATCCTAACCCGTACCCTAAACCGAGCCCTAACCCTAACACTAACCCTAACCCTAACCTTAACCCATACCCTACGCCGTACCCGAAGCCCTCCCCGAACACGTACCCTAAGCCGTACCCTAAGCCTAACCGTAAGCCTAACCCTAACCCTAGGCTACCCTTGACTGCTTCTGCCTCCAATAGATTTCCTAAGCACTAGTGTTTTAAGGAACAGCTTAAAAAGAGAATCCTAATGTGATTTCTTTATAATGGGTGTGTTCATTATCTTATCCTAGTATCTAAACTCTTCTCCATGGCTGGACCCCCAAATAATATTCCTTTACGTGCTAATGGGTAACTAGAGAGTGGGATAGGTTTAATAACTACCCTATCCGTAACACGTACCCTAACCCTAACCCCTACCCTAACCCTAACACGAACCCTAATCCTAACCCGTACCCTAAAACGAGCCCTAACCCTAACACTAAACCTAACCCTAACCCTAACCCATACCCTACGCCGTACCCGAAGCCCTCCCCGAACACGTACCCTAAGCCGTACCCTAAGCCTAACCCTAACCCTAGGCTACCCTTGACTGCTTCTGCCTCCAATAGATTTCCTAAGCACTAGTGTTTTAAGGAACAGCTTAAAAAGAGAATCCTAATGTGATTTCTTTATAATGGGTGTGTTCCTTATCTAATCCTAGTGTCTAAACTCTTCTCCATGGCTGGACCCCCAAATAATATTCCTTTATGTGCTAAGGGGTATCGAGAGAGTGGGATAGGTTTAATCACTACCCTAACCCTAACGCGTACCCTAACCCTAACCCCTACCCTAACCCTAACACGTACCCTAATCCTAACCCGTACCCTAAACCGAGCCCTAACCCTAACACTAACCCTAACCCTAACCCTAACCCATACCCTACGCCGTACCCGAAGCCCTCCCCGAACCCGTACCCTAAGCCGTACCCTAAGCCTAACCCTAAGCCTAACCCTAACCCTAGGCTACCCTTGACTGCTTCTGCCTCCAATAGATTTCCTAAGCACTAGTGTTTTAAGGAACAGCTTAAAAAGAGAATCCTAATGTGATTTCTTTATAATGTGTGTATTACTTATCTAATCCTAGTGTCTAAACTCTTCTCCATGGCTGGACCCCCAAATAATATTCCTTTACGTACTAAGGGGTAACTAGAGAGTGGGATAGGTTTAATAACTACCCTATTCGTAACACGTACCCTAACCCTAACCCCTACCCTAACCCTAACACGTACCCTAATCCTAACCCGTACCCTAAACCGAGCCCTAACCCTAACCTTAACCCTAACCCATACCCTACGCCGTACCCGAAGCCCTCCCCGAACCCGTACCCTAAGCCGTACCCTAAGCCTAACCCTAAGCCTAACCCTAACCCTAGGCTACCCTTGACTGCTTCTGCCTCCAATAGATTTCCTAAGCACTAGTGTTTTAAGGAACAGCTTAAAAAGAGAATCCTAATATTATTTCTTTATAATGTGTGTGTTCCTTATATTATCTTAGTGTCTAAACTCTTCTCCATGGCTGTACCCCCAAATAATATTCCTTTACGTGCTAAGGGGTATCTAGAGAGTGGGATAGGTTTAATAACTACCCTAACCGTAACGCGTACCCTAACCCTAACCCCTACCCTAACCCTAACATGTACCCTAATCCTAACCCGTACCCTAAACCGAGCCCTAACCCTAACACTAACCCTAACCCTAACCTTAACCCATACCCTACGCCGTACCCGAAGCCCTCCCCGAACACGTACCCTAAGCCGTACCCTAAGCCTAACCGTAAGCCTAACCCTAACCCTAGGCTACCCTTGACTGCTTCTGCCTCCAATAGATTTCCTAAGCACTAGTGTTTTAAGGAACAGCTTAAAAAGAGAATCCTAATGTGATTTCTTTATAATGGGTGTGTTCATTATCTTATCCTAGTATCTAAACTCTTCTCCATGGCTGGACCCCCAAATAATATTCCTTTACGTGCTAATGGGTAACTAGAGAGTGGGATAGGTTTAATAACTACCCTATCCGTAACACGTACCCTAACCCTAACCCCTACCCTAACCCTAACACGAACCCTAATCCTAACCCGTACCCTAAAACGAGCCCTAACCCTAACACTAAACCTAACCCTAACCCTAACCCATACCCTACGCCGTACCCGAAGCCCTCCCCGAACACGTACCCTAAGCCGTACCCTAAGCCTAACCCTAACCCTAGGCTACCCTTGACTGCTTCTGCCTCCAATAGATTTCCTAAGCACTAGTGTTTTAAGGAACAGCTTAAAAAGAGAATCCTAATGTGATTTCTTTATAATGGGTGTGTTCCTTATCTAATCCTAGTGTCTAAACTCTTCTCCATGGCTGGACCCCCAAATAATATTCCTTTATGTGCTAAGGGGTATCGAGAGAGTGGGATAGGTTTAATCACTACCCTAACCCTAACGCGTACCCTAACCCTAACCCCTACCCTAACCCTAACACGTACCCTAATCCTAACCCGTACCCTAAACCGAGCCCTAACCCTAACACTAACCCTAACCCTAACCCTAACCCATACCCTACGCCGTACCCGAAGCCCTCCCCGAACCCGTACCCTAAGCCGTACCCTAAGCCTAACCCTAAGCCTAACCCTAACCCTAGGCTACCCTTGACTGCTTCTGCCTCCAATAGATTTCCTAAGCACTAGTGTTTTAAGGAACAGCTTAAAAAGAGAATCCTAATGTGATTTCTTTATAATGTGTGTATTACTTATCTAATCCTAGTGTCTAAACTCTTCTCCATGGCTGGACCCCCAAATAATATTCCTTTACGTACTAAGGGGTAACTAGAGAGTGGGATAGGTTTAATAACTACCCTATTCGTAACACGTACCCTAACCCTAACCCCTACCCTAACCCTAACACGTACCCTAATCCTAACCCGTACCCTAAACCGAGCCCTAACCCTAACCTTAACCCTAACCCATACCCTACGCCGTACCCGAAGCCCTCCCCGAACCCGTACCCTAAGCCGTACCCTAAGCCTAACCCTAAGCCTAACCCTAACCCTAGGCTACCCTTGACTGCTTCTGCCTCCAATAGATTTCCTAAGCACTAGTGTTTTAAGGAACAGCTTAAAAAGAGAATCCTAATATTATTTCTTTATAATGTGTGTGTTCCTTATATTATCTTAGTGTCTAAACTCTTCTCCATGGCTGGACCCCCAAATAATATTCCTTTACGTGCTAAGGGGTATCTAGAGAGTGGGATAGGTTTAATAACTACCCTAACCGTAACGCGTACCCTAACCCTAACCCCTACCCTAACCCTAACATGTACCCTAATCCTAACCCGTACCCTAAACCGAGCCCTAACCCTAACACTAACCCTAACCCTAACCTTAACCCATACCCTACGCCGTACCCGAAGCCCTCCCCGAACACGTACCCTAAGCCGTACCCTAAGCCTAACCGTAAGCCTAACCCTAACCCTAGGCTACCCTTGACTGCTTCTGCCTCCAATAGATTTCCTAAGCACTAGTGTTTTAAGGAACAGCTTAAAAAGAGAATCCTAATGTGATTTCTTTATAATGGGTGTGTTCATTATCTTATCCTAGTATCTAAACTCTTCTCCATGGCTGGACCCCCAAATAATATTCCTTTACGTGCTAATGGGTAACTAGAGAGTGGGATAGGTTTAATAACTACCCTATCCGTAACACGTACCCTAACCCTAACCCCTACCCTAACCCTAACACGAACCCTAATCCTAACCCGTACCCTAAAACGAGCCCTAACCCTAACACTAAACCTAACCCTAACCCTAACCCATACCCTACGCCGTACCCGAAGCCCTCCCCGAACACGTACCCTAAGCCGTACCCTAAGCCTAACCCTAACCCTAGGCTACCCTTGACTGCTTCTGCCTCCAATAGATTTCCTAAGCACTAGTGTTTTAAGGAACAGCTTAAAAAGAGAATCCTAATGTGATTTCTTTATAATGGGTGTGTTCCTTATCTAATCCTAGTGTCTAAACTCTTCTCCATGGCTGGACCCCCAAATAATATTCCTTTATGTGCTAAGGGGTATCGAGAGAGTGGGATAGGTTTAATCACTACCCTAACCCTAACGCGTACCCTAACCCTAACCCCTACCCTAACCCTAACACGTACCCTAATCCTAACCCGTACCCTAAACCGAGCCCTAACCCTAACACTAACCCTAACCCTAACCCTATCCCATACCCTACGCCGTACCCGAAGCCCTCCCCGAACCCGTACCCTAAGCCGTACCCTAAGCCTAACCCTAAGCCTAACCCTAACCCTAGGCTACCCTTGACTGCTTCTGCCTCCAATAGATTTCCTAAGCACTAGTGTTTTAAGGAACAGCTTAAAAAGAGAATCCTAATGTGATTTCTTTATAATGTGTGTATTACTTATATTATCTTAGTGTCTAAACTCTTCTCCATGGCTGGACCCCCAAATAATGTTCCTTTACGTGCTAAGGGGTATCTAGAGAGTGGGATAGGTTTAATAACTACCCTAACCCTAACGCATACCCTAACCCTAACCCCTACCCTAACCCTAACACGTACCCTAATCCTAAACCGTACCCTAAACCGAGCCCTAACCCTAACACTAACCCTAACCCTAACCCTAACCCATACCCTACGCCGTACCCGAAGCCTTCCCCGAACCCGTACCCTAAGCCGTACCTTAAGCCTAACCCTAAGCCTAACCCTAACCCTAGGCTACCCTTGACTGCTTCTGCCTCCAATAGATTTCCTAAGCACTAGTGTTTTAAGGAACAGCTTAAAAAGAGAATCCTAATGTGATTTCTTTATAATGGGTGTGTTCCTTATCTTATCCTAGTGTCTAAAGTCTTCTCCATGGCTCGACCCCCAAATAATATTCCTTTACGTACTAAGGGGTAACTAGAGAGTGGGATAGGTTTAATAACTACCCTATTCGTAACACGTACCCTAACCCTAACCCCTACCCTAACCCTAAAACGAACCCTAATCCTAACCCGTACCCTAAAACGAGCCCTAACCCTAACACTAACCCTAACCCTAACCCTAACCCATACCCTACGCCGTACGCGAAGCCCTCCCCGAACACGTACCCTAAGCCGTACCCTAAGCCTAACCGTAAGCCTAACCCTAACCCTAGGCTACCCTTGACTGCTTCTGCCTCCAATAGATTTCCTAAGCACTAGTGTTTTAAGGAACAGCTTAAAAAGAGAATCCTAATGTGATTTCTTTACAATGTGTGTGTTCCTTATATTATCTTAGTGTCTAAACTCTTCTCCATGGCTGGACACCCAAATAATGTTCCTTTACGTGCTAAGGGGTATCTAGAGAGTGGGATAGGTTTAATAACTACCCTAACCCTAACGCGTACCCTAACCCTAACCCCTACCCTAACCCTAACACGTACCCTAATCCTAACCCGTACCCTAAACCGAGCCCTAACCCTAACACTAACCGTAACCCTAACCCTAACCCATACCCTACGCCGTAACCGAAGCCCTCCCCGAACCCGTACCCTAAGCCGTACCCTAAGCCTAACCCTAAGCCTAACCCTAACCCTAGGCTACCCTTGACTGCTTCTGCCTCCAATAGATTTCCTAAGCACTAGTGTTTTAAGGAACAGCTTAAAAAGAGAATCCTAATGTGATTTCTTTATAATGTGTGTGTTCCTTATATTATCTTAGTGTCTAAACTCTTCTCCATGGCTGGACCCCCAAATAATGTTCCTTTACGTGCTAAGGGGTATCTAGAGAGTGGGAGAGGTTTAATAACTACCCTAACCCTAACGCGTACCCTAACCCTAACCCCTACCCTAACCCTAACACGTACCCTAATCCTAAACCGTACCCTAAACCGAGCCCTAACCCTAACACTAACCCTAACCCTAACCCTAACGCATACCCTACGCCGTACCCGAAGCCCTCCCCGAACACGTACCCTAAGCCGTACCCTAAGCCTAACCCTAAGCCTAACCCCAACCCTAGGCTACCCTTGACTGCTTCTGCCTCCAATAGATTTCCTAAGCACTAGTGTTTTAAGGAACAGCTTAAAAAGAGAATCCTAATGTGATTTCTTTATAATGGGTGTGTTCCTTATCTAATCCTAGTGTCTAAACTCTTCTCCATGGCTGGACCCCCAAATAATATTCCTTTATGTGCTAAGGGGTATCTAGAGAGTGGGATAGGTTTAATCACTACCCTAACCCTAACGCGTACCCTAACCCTAACCCCTACCCTAACCCTAACATGTACCCTAATCCTAACCCGTACCCTAAACCGAGCCCTAACCCTAACACTAACCTAACCCTAACCCTAACCCATACCCTACGCCGTACCCGAAGCCCTCCCCAAACCCGTACCCTAAGCCGTACCCTAAGCCTAACCCTAAGCCTAACCCTAACCCTAGGCTACCCTTGACTGCTTCTGCCTCCAATATATTTCCTAAGCACTAGTGTTTTAAGGAACAGCTTAAAAAGAGAATCCTAATGTGATTTATTTATAATGTGTGTGTTCCTTATATTATCTTACTGTCTAAACTCTTCTCCATGGCTGGACCCCCAAATAATATTCCTTTACGTCCTAAGGGGTATCTAGAGAGTGGGATAGGTTTAATAACTACCCTAACCCTAACGCGTACCCTAACCCTAACCCCTACCCTAACCCTAACACGTACCCTAATCCTAACCCGTACCCTAAACCGAGCCCTAACCCTAACACTAACCCTAACCCTAACCCTAACCCATACCCTACGCCGTACCCGAAGCCCTCCCCAAACCCGTACCCTAAGCCGTACCCTAAGCCTAACCCTAAGCCTAACCCTAACCCTAGGCTACTCTTGACTGCTTCTGCCTCCAATGAATTTCCTAAGCACTAGTGTTTTAAGGAACAGCTTAAAAAGAGAATCCTAATGTGATTTCTTTATAATGGGTGTGTTCCTTATCTTATCCTAGTGTCTAAACTCTTCTCCATGGCTGCACCCCCAAATAATATTCCTTTACGTACTAAGGGGTAACTAGAGAGTGGGATAGGTTTAATAACTACCCTAACCCTAACGCGTACCCTAACCCTAACCCCTACCCTAAACCTAACACGTCCCCTAATCCTAACCCGTATTCTAAACCGAGCCCTAACCCTAACACTAACCCTAACCCTAACCCTAACCCATACCCTACGCCGTACCCGAAGCCCTCCCCGAACACGTACCCTAAGACGTACCCTAAGCCTAACCCTAAGCCTAACCCTAACCCTAGGCTACCCTTGACTGCTTCTGCCTCCAATAGAATTCCTAAGCACTAGTGTTTTAAGGAACAGCTTAAAAAGAGAATCCTAATGTGATTTCTTTATAATGGGTGTGTTCATTATCTTATTCTAGTGTCTAAACTCTTCTCCATGGCTGGACCCCCAAATAATATTCCTTTACGTGCTAATGGGTAACTAGAGAGTGGGATAGGTTTAATAACTACCCTATCCGTAACACGTTCCCTAACCCTAACCCCTACCCTAACCCTAACACGAACCCTAATCCTAACACGTACCCTAAAACGAGCCCTAACCCTAACACTAAACCTAACCCTAACCCTAACCCATACCCTACGCCGTACCCGAAGCCCTCCCCGAACACGTACCCTAAGCCGTACCCTAAGCCTAACCCTATGCCTAACCCTAACCCTAGGCTACCCTTGACTGCTTCTGCCTCCAATAGATTTCCTAAGCACTAGTGTTTTAAGGAACAGCTTAAAAAGAGAATCCTAATGTGATTTCTTTATAATGGGTGTGTTCCTTATCTAATCCTCGTGTCTAAACTCTTCTCCATGGCTGGACCCCCAAATAATATTCCTTTATGTGCTAAGGGGTATCGAGAGAGTGGGATAGGTTTAATCACTACCCTAACCCTAACGCGTACCCTAACCCTAACCCCTACCCTAACCCTAACACGTACCCTAATCCTAACCCGTACCCTAAACCGAGCCCTAACCCTAACACTAACCCTAACCCTAACCCTAACCCATACCCTACGCCGTACCCGAAGCCCTCCCCGAACCCGTACCCTAAGCCGTACCCTAAGCCTAGCCCTAACCCTAACCCTAACCCTAGGCTACCCTTGACTGCTTCTGCCTCCAATAGATTTCCTAAGCACTAGTGTTTTAAGGAACAGCTTAAAAAGAGAATCCTAATGTGATTTCTTTATAATGGGTGTGTTCCTTATCTTATCCTAGTGTCTAAACTCTTCTCCATGGCTGGACCCCCAAATAATATTCCTTTACGTGCTAAGGGGTAACTAGAGAGTGGGAAAGGTTTAATAACTACCCTATCCGTAACACGTACCCTAACCCTAACCCCTACCCTAACCCTAACACGAACCCTAATCCTAACCCGTACCCTAAAACGAGCCCTAACCCTAACACTAACCCTAACCCTAACCCTAACGCATACCCTACGCCGTACCCGAAGCCCTCCCCGAACACGTACCCTAAGCCGTACCCTAAGCCTAACCCTAAGCCTAACCCCAACCCTAGGCTACCCTTGACTGCTTCTGCCTCCAATAGATTTCCTAAGCACTAGTGTTTTAAGGAACAGCTTAAAAACAGAATCCTAATGTGATTTCTTTATAATGGGTGTGTTCCTTATCTTATCCTAGTGTCTAAACTCTTCTCCATGGCTGCACCCCCAAATAATATTCCTTTACGTGCTAAGGGGTAACTAGAGAGTGGGATAGGTTTAATAACTACCCTAACCCTAACGCGTACCCTAACCCTAACCCCTACCCTAAACCTAACACGTCCCCTAATCCTAACCCGTATTCTAAACCGAGCCCTAACCCTAACACTAACCCTAACCCTAACCCTAACCCATAACCTACGCCGTACCCGAAGCCCTCCCCGAACCCGTACCCTAAGCCGTACCCTAAGCCTAACCCTAAGCCTAACCCTAACCCTAGGCTACCCTTGACTGCTTCTGCCTCCAATAGATTTCCTAAGCACTAGTGTTTTAAGGAACAGCTTAAAAAGAGAATCCTAATGTGATTTCTTTATAATGGGTGTGTTGCTTATCTAATCCTAGTGTCTAAACTCTTCTCCATGGCTGGACCCCCAAATAATATTCCTTTACGTGCTAAGGGGTAACTAGAGAGTGGGATAGGTTTAATAACTACCCTAACCCTAACGCGTACCCTAACGCTAACCCCTACCCTAACCCTAACACGTACCCTAATCCTAACCCGTACCCTAAACCGAGCCCTAACCCTAACACTAACCCTAACCCTAACCCTAACCCATACCCTACGCCGTGCCCGAAGCCCTCCCCGAACCCGTACCCTAAGCCGTACCCTAAGCCTAACCCTAAGCCTAACCCTAACCCTAGGCTACCCTTGACTGCTTCTGCCTCCAATAGATTTCCTAAGCACTAGTGTTTTAAGGAACAGCTTAAAAAGAGAATCCTAATGTGATTTCTTTATAATGGGTGTTTTCCTTATCTTATCCTAGTGTCTAAACACTTCTCCATGGCTGGACCCCCAAATAATAATCCTTTACGTGCTAAGGGGTAACTAGAGAGTGGGATAGGTTTAATAACTACCCTAACCCTAACGCGTACCCTAACGCTAACACCTACCCTAACCCTAACACGTACCCTAATCCTAACCCGTACCCTAAACCGAGCCCTAACCCTAACACTAACCCTAACCTTAACCCTAACCCATACCCTACGCCGTACCCGAAGCCCTCCCCGAACCCGTACCCTAAGCCGTACCCTAAGCCTAACCCTAAGCCTAACCCTAACCCTAGGCTACCCTTGACTGCTTCTGCCTCCAATAGATTTCCTAAGCACTAGTGTTTTAAGGAAGAGCTTAAAAAGAGAATCCTAATGTTATTTCTTTATAATGTGTGTGTTCCTTATATTATCTTAGTGTCTAAACTCTTCTCCATGGCTGGACCCCCAAATAATATTCCTTTACGTGCTAAGGGGTATCTAGAGAGTGGGATAGGTTTAATAACTACCCTAACCGTAACGCGTACCCTAACCCTAACCCCTACCCTAACCCTAACATGTACCCTAATCCTAACCCGTACCCTAAACCGAGCCCTAACCCTAACACTAACCCTAACCCTAACCTTAACCCATACCCTACGCCGTACCCGAAGCCCTCCCTGAACACGTACCCTAAGCCGTACCCTAAGCCTAACCGTAAGCCTAACCCTAACCCTAGGCTACCCTTGACTGCTTCTGCCTCCAATAGATTTCCTAAGCACTAGTGTTTTAAGGAACAGCTTAAAAAGAGAATCCTAATGTGATTTCTTTATAATGGGTGTGTTCATTATCTTATCCTAGTATCTAAACTCTTCTCCATGGCTGGACACCCAAATAATATTCCTTTACGTGCTAATGGGTAACTAGAGAGTGGGATAGGTTTAATAACTACCCTATCCGTAACACGTACCCTAACCCTAACCCCTACCCTAACCCTAACACGAACCCTAATCCTAACCCGTACCCTAAAACGAGCCCTAACCCTAACACTAAACCTAACCCTAACCCTAACCCATACCCTACGCCATACCCGAAGCCCTCCCCGAACACGTACCCTGAGCCGTACCCTAAGCCTAACCCTAAGCCTAACCCTAACCCTAGGCTACCCTTGACTGCTTCTGCCTCCAATAGATTTCCTAAGCACTAGTGTTTTAAGGAACAGCTTAAAAAGAGAATCCTAATGTGATTTCTTTATAATGGGTGTGTTCCTTATCTAATCCTAGTGTCTAAACTCTTCTCCATGGCTGGACCCCCAAATAATATTCCTTTATGTGCTAAGGGGTATCGAGAGAGTGGGATAGGTTTAATCACTACCCTAACTCTAACGCGTACCCTAACCCTAACCCCTACCCTAACCCTAACACGTACCCTAATCCTAACCCGTACCCTAAACCGAGCCGTAACCCTAACACTAACCCTAACCCTAACCCTAACCCATACCCTACGCCGTACCCGAAGCCCTCCCCGAACCCGTACCCTAAGCCGTACCCTAAGCCTAACCCTAAGCCTAACCCTAACCCTAGGCTACCCTTGACTGCTTCTGCCTCCAATAGATTTCCTAAGCACTAGTGTTTTAAGGAACAGCTTAAAAAGAGAATCCTAATGTGATTTCTTTATAATGTGTGTATTACTTATATTATCTTAGTGTCTAAACTCTTCTCCATGGCTGGACCCCCAAATAATGTTCCTTTACGTGCTAAGGGGTATCTAGAGAGTGGGATAGGTTTAATAACTACCCTAACCCTAACGCATACCCTAACCCTAACCCCTACCCTAACCCTAACACGTACCCTAATCCTAAACCGTACCATAAACCGAGCCCTAACCCTAACACTAACCCTAACCCTAACCCTAACCCATACCCTACGCCGTACCCGAAGCCTTCCCCGAACCCGTACCCTAAGTCATACCTTAAGCCTAACCCTAAGCCTAACCCTAACCCTAGGCTACCCTTGACTGCTTCTGCCTCCAATAGATTTCCTAAGCACTAGTGTTTTAAGGAACAGCTTAAAAAGAGAATCCTAATATGATTTCTTTATAATGGGTGTGTTCATTATCTTATCCTAGTGTCTAAAGTCTTCTCCATGGCTCGACCCCCAAATAATATTCCTTTACGTACTAAGGGGTAACTAGAGAGTGGGATAGGTTTAATAACTACCCTATTCGTAACACGTACCCTAACCCTAACCCCTACCCTAACCCTAAAACGAACCCTAATCCTAACCCGTACCCTAAAACGAGCCCTAACCCTAACACTAACCCTATCCCTAACCCTAACCCATACCCTACGCCGTACGCGAAGCCCTCCCCGAACACGTACCCTAAGCCGTACCCTAAGCCTAACCGTAAGCCTAACCCTAACCCTAGGCTACCCTTGACTGCTTCTGCCTCCAATAGATTTCCTAAGCACTAGTGTTTTAAGGAACAGCTTAAAAAGAGAATCCTAATGTGATTTCTTTATAATGTGTGTGTTCCTTATATTATCTTAGTGTCTAAACTCTTCTCCATGGCTGGACCCCCTAATAATATTCCTTTACGTGCTAAGGGGTATCTAGAGAGTGGGATAGGTTTAATAACTACCCTAACCCTAACGCGTACCCTAACCCTAACCCCTATCCTAACCCTAACACGTACCCTAATCCTAACCCGTACCCTAAACCGAGCCCTAACCCTAACACTAACCCTAACCCTAACCCTAACCCATACCCTACGCCGTACCCGAAGCCCTCCCCGAACACGTACCCTAAGACGTACCCTAAGCCTAACCCTAAGCCTAACCCTAACCCTAGGCTACCCTTGACTGCTTCTGCCTCCAATAGAATTCCTAAGCACTAGTGTTTTAAGGAACAGCTTAAAAAGAGAATCCTAATGTGATTTCTTTATAATGGGTGTGTTCATTATCTTATCCTAGTGTCTAAACTCTTCTCCATGGCTGGACCCCCAAATAATATTCCTTTACGTGCTAATGGGTAACTAGAGAGTGGGATAGGTTTAATAACTACCCTATCCGTAACACGTTCCCTAACCCTAACCCCTACCCTAACCCTAACACGAACCCTAATCCTAACACGTACCCTAAAACGAGCCCTAACCCTAACACTAAACCTAACCCTAACCCTAACCCATACCCTACGCCGTACCCGAAGCCCTCCCCGAACACGTACCCTAAGCCGTACCCTAAGCCTAACCCTATGCCTAACCCTAACCCTAGGCTACCCTTGACTGCTTCTGCCTCCAATAGATTTCCTAAGCACTAGTGTTTTAAGGAACAGCTTAAAAAGAGAATCCTAATGTGATTTCTTTATAATGGGTGTGTTCCTTATCTAATCCTCGTGTCTAAACTCTTCTCCATGGCTGGACCCCCAAATAATATTCCTTTATGTGCTAAGGGGTATCGAGAGAGTGGGATAGGTTTAATCACTACCCTAACCCTAACGCGTACCCTAACCCTAACCCCTACCCTAACCCTAACACGTACCCTAATCCTAACCCGTACCCTAAACCGAGCCCTAACCCTAACCCTAACCCTAACCCATACCCTACGCCGTACCCGAAGCCCTCCCCGAACCCGTACCCTAAGCCGTACCCTAAGCCTAACCCTAACCCTAACCCTAACCCTAGGCTACCCTTGACTGCTTCTGCCTCCAATAGATTTCCTAAGCACTAGTGTTTTAAGGAACAGCTTAAAAAGAGAATCCTAATGTGATTTCTTTATAATGGGTGTGTTCCTTATCTTATCCTAGTGTCTAAATTCTTCTCCATGGCTGGACCCCCAAATAATATTCCTTTACGTGCTAAGGGGTAACTAGAGAGTGGGATAGGTTTAATAACTACCCTATCCGTAACACGTACCCTAACCCTAACCCCTACCCTAACCCTAACACGAACCCTAATCCTAACCCGTACCCTAAAACGAGCCCTAACCCTAACACTAACCCTAACCCTAACCCTAACGCATACCCTACGCCGTACCCGAAGCCCTCCCCGAACACGTACCCTAAGCCGTACCCTAAGCCTAACCCTAAGCCTAACCCCAACCCTATGCTACCCTTGACTGCTTCTGCCTCCAATAGATTTCCTAAGCACTAGTGTTTTAAGGAACAGCTTAAAAACAGAATCCTAATGTGATTTCTTTATAATGGGTGTGTTCCTTATCTAATCCTAGTGTCTAAACTCTTCTCCATGGCTGGACCCCCAAATAATATTCCTTTATGTGCTAAGGGGTATCTAGAGAGTGGGATAGGTTTAATCACTACCCTAAACCTAACGCGTACCCTAACCCTAACCCCTACCCTAACCCTAACACGTACCCTAATCCTAACCCGTACCCTAAACCGAGCCCTAACCCTAACACTAACCTAACCCTAACCCTAACCCATACCCTACGCCGTACCCGAAGCCCTCCCCGAACCCGTACCCTAAGCCGTACCCTAAGCCTAACCCTAAGCCTAACCCTAACCCTAGGCTACCCTTGACTGCTTCTGCCTCCAATAGATTGCCTAAGCACTAGAGTTTTAAGGAACAGCTTAAAAAGAGAATCCTAATGTGATTTCTTTATAATGTGTGTGTTCCTTATATTATCTTACTGTCTAAACTCTTCTCCATGGCTGGACCCCCAAATAATATTCCTTTACGTCCTAAGGGGTATCTAGAGAGTGGGATAGGTTTAATAACTACCCTAACCCTAACGCGTACCCTAACCCTAACCCCTACCCTAACCCTAACACGTACCCTAATCCTAACCCGTACCCTAAACCGAGCCCTAACCCTAACACTAACCCTAACCCTAACCCTAACCCATACCCTACGCCGTACCCGAAGCCCTCCCCAAACCCGTACCCTAAGCCGTACCCTAAGCCTAACCCTAAGCCTAACCCTAACCCTAGGCTACCCTTGACTGCTTCTGCCTCCAATGAATTTCCTAAGCACTAGTGTTTTAAGGAACATCTTAAAAAGAGAATCCTAATGTGATTTCTTTATAATGGGTGTGTTCCTTATCTTATCCTAGTGTCTAAACTCTTCTCCATGGCTGCACCCCCAAATAATATTCCTTTACGTGCTAAGGGGTAACTAGAGAGTGGGATAGGTTTAATAACTACCCTAACCCTAACGCGTACCCTAACCCTAACCCCTACCCTAAACCTAACACGTACCCTAATCCTAACCCGTATTCTAAACCGAGCCCTAACCCTAACACTAACCCTAACCCTAACCCTAACCCATAACCTACGCCGTACCCGAAGCCCTCCCCGAACCCGTACCCTAAGCCGTACCCTAAGCCTAACCCTAAGCCTAACCCTAACCCTAGGCTACCCTTGACTGCTTCTGCCTCCAATAGATTTCCTAAGCACTAGTGTTTTAAGGAACAGCTTAAAAAGAGAATCCTAATATTATTTCTTTATAATGTGTGTGTTCCTTATATTATCTTAGTGTCTAAACTCTTCTCCATGGCTGGACCCCCAAATAATATTCCTTTACGTGCTAAGGGGTATCTAGAGAGTGGGATAGGTTTAATAACTACCCTAACCGTAACGCGTACCCTAACCCTAACCCCTACCCTAACCCTAACATGTACCCTAATCCTAACCCGTACCCTAAACCGAGCCCTAACACTAACACTAACCCTAACCCTAACCTTAACCCATACCCTACGCCGTACCCGAAGCCCTCCCCGAACACGTACCCTAAGCCGTTCCCTAAGCCTAACCGTAAGCCTAACCCTAACCCTAGGCTACCCTTGACTGCTTCTGCCTCCAATAGATTTCCTAAGCACTAGTGTTTTAAGGAACAGCTTAAAAAGAGAATCCTAATGTGATTTCTTTATAATGGGTGTGTTCATTATCTTATCCTAGTATCTAAACTCTTCTCCATGGCTGGACCCCCAAATAATATTCCTTTACGTGCTAATGGGTAACTAGAGAGTGGGATAGGTTTAATAACTACCCTATCCGTAACACGTACCCTAACCCTAACCCCTACCCTAACCCTAACACGAACCCTAATCCTAACCCGTACCCTAAAACGAGCCCTAACCCTAACACTAAACCTAACCCTAACCCTAACCCATACCCTACGCCGTACCCGAAGCCCTCCCCGAACACGTACCCTAAGCCGTACCCTAAGCCTAACCCTAACCCTAGGCTACCCTTGACTGCTTCTGCCTCCAATAGATTTCCTAAGCACTAGTGTTTTAAGGAACAGCTTAAAAAGAGAATCCTAATGTGATTTCTTTATAATGGGTGTGTTCCTTATCTAATCCTAGTGTCTAAACTCTTCTCCATGGCTGGACCCCCAAATAATATTCCTTTATGTGCTAAGGGGTATCGAGAGAGTGGGATAGGTTTAATCACTACCCTAACCCTAACGCGTACCCTAACCCTAACCCCTACCCTAACCCTAACACGTACCCTAATCCTAACCCGTACCCTAAACCGAGCCCTAACCCTAACACTAACCCTAACCCTAACCCTAACCCATACCCTACGCCGTACCCGAAGCCCTCCCCGAACCCGTACCCTAAGCCGTACCCTAAGCCTAACCCTAAGCCTAACCCTAACCCTAGGCTACCCTTGACTGCTTCTGCCTCCAATAGATTTCCTAAGCACTAGTGTTTTAAGGAACAGCTTAAAAAGAGAATCCTAATGTGATTTCTTTATAATGTGTGTATTACTTATATTATCTTAGTGTCTAAACTCTTCTCCATGGCTGGACCCCCAAATAATGTTCCTTTACGTGCTAAGGGGTATCTAGAGAGTGGGATAGGTTTAATAACTACCCTAACCCTAACGCATACCCTAACCCTAACCCCTACCCTAACCCTAACACGTACCCTAATCCTAAACCGTACCCTAAACCGAGCCCTAACCCTAACACTAACCCTAACCCTAACCCTAACCCATACCCTACGCCGTACCCGAAGCCTTCCCCGAACCCGTACCCTAAGCCGTACCTTAAGCCTAACCCTAAGCCTAACCCTAACCCTAGGCTACCCTTGACTGCTTCTGCCTCCAATAGATTTCCTAAGCACTAGTGTTTTAAGGAACAGCTTAAAAAGAGAATCCTAATGTGATTTCTTTATAATGGGTGTGTTCCTTATCTTATCCTAGTGTCTAAAGTCTTCTCCATGGCTCGACCCCCAAATAATATTCCTTTACGTACTAAGGGGTAACTAGAGAGTGGGATAGGTTTAATAACTACCCTATTCGTAACACGTACCCTAACCCTAACCCCTACCCTAACCCTAAAACGAACCCTAATCCTAACCCGTACCCTAAAACGAGCCCTAACCCTAACACTAACCCTAACCCTAACCCTAACCCATACCCTACGCCGTACGCGAAGCCCTCCCCGAACACGTACCCTAAGCCGTACCCTAAGCCTAACCGTAAGCCTAACCCTAACCCTAGGCTACCCTTGACTGCTTCTGCCTCCAATAGATTTCCTAAGCACTAGTGTTTTAAGGAACAGCTTAAAAAGAGAATCCTAATGTGATTTCTTTACAATGTGTGTGTGCCTTATATTATCTTAGTGTCTAAACTCTTCTCCATGGCTGGACACCCAAATAATGTTCCTTTACGTGCTAAGGGGTATCTAGAGAGTGGGATAGGTTTAATAACTACCCTAACCCTAACGCGTACCCTAACCCTAACCCCTACCCTAACCCTAACACGTACCCTAATCCTAACCCGTACCCTAAACCGAGCCCTAACCCTAACACTAACCGTAACCCTAACCCTAACCCATACCCTACGCCGTACCCGAAGCCCTCCCCGAACCCGTACCCTAAGCCGTACCCTAAGCCTAACCCTAAGCCTAACCCTAACCCTAGGCTACCCTTGACTGCTTCTGCCTCCAATAGATTTCCTAAGCACTAGTGTTTTAAGGAACAGCTTAAAAAGAGAATCCTAATGTGATTTCTTTATAATGGGTGTGTTCCTTATCTAATCCTCGTGTCTAAACTCTTCTCCATGGCTGGACCCCCTAATAATATTCCTTTATGTGCTAAGGGGTATCGAGAGAGTGGGATAGGTTTAATCACTACCCTAACCCTAACGCGTACCCTAACCCTAACCCCTACCCTAACCCTAACACGTACCCTAATCCTAACCCGTACCCTAAACCGAGCCCTAACCCTAACACTAACCCTAACCCTAACCCTAACCCATACCCTACGCCGTACCCGAAGCCCTCCCCGAACCCGTACCCTAAGCCGTACCCTAAGCCTAACCCTAAGCCTAACCCTAACCCTAGGCTACCCTTGACTGCTTCTGCCTCCAATAGATTTCCTAAGCACTAGTGTTTTAAGGAACAGCTTAAAAAGAGAATCCTAATGTGATTTCTTTATAATGGGTGTGTTCCTTATCTTATCCTAGTGTCTAAACTCTTCTCCATGGCTGGACCCCCAAATAATATTCCTTTACGTGCTAAGGGGTAACTAGAGAGTGGGATAGGTTTAATAACTACCCTATCCGTAACACGTACCCTAACCCTAACCCCTACCCTAACCCTAACACGAACCCTAATCCTAACCCGTACCCTAAAACGAGCCCTAACCCTAACACTAACCCTAACCCTAACCCTAACGCCTACCCTACGCCGTACCCGAAGCCCTCCCCGAACACGTACCCTAAGCCGTACCCTAAGCCTAACCCTAAGCCTAACCCCAACCCTAGGCTACCCTTGACTGCTTCTGCCTCCAATAGATTTCCTAAGCACTAGTGTTTTAAGGAACAGCTTAAAAACAGAATCCTAATGTGATTTCTTTATAATGGGTGTGTTCCTTATCTAATCCTAGTGTCTAAACTCTTCTCCATGGCTGGACCCCCAAATAATATTCCTTTATGTGCTAAGGGGTATCTAGAGAGTGGGATAGGTTTAATCACTACCCTAACCCTAACGCGTACCCTAACCCTAACCCCTACCCTAACCCTAACACGTACCCTAATCCTAACCCGTACCCTAAACCGAGCCCTAACCCTAACCTTAACCCTAACCCATACCCTACGCCGTACCCGAAGCCCTCCCCGAACACGTACCCTAAGCCATACCCTAAGCCTAACCCTAAGCCTAACCCTAACCCTAGGCTACCCTTGACTGCTTCTGCCTCCAATACATTTCCTAAGCACTAGTGTTTTAAGGAACAGCTTAAAAAGAGAATCCTAATGTGATTTCTTTATAATGGGTGTGTTCCTTATCTTATCCTAGTGTCTAAAGTCTTCTCCATGGCTGGACCCCCAAATAATATTCCTTTACGTACTAAGGGGTAACTAGAGAGTGGGATAGGCTTAATAACTACCCTATTCGTAACACGTACCCTAACCCTAACCCCTACCCTAACCCTAACACGAACCCTAATCCTAACCCGTACCCTAAAAAGAGCCCTAACCCTAACACTAACCCTAACCCTAACCCTAACCCATACCCTACGCCGTACCCGAAGCCCTCCCCGAACACGTACCCTAAGACGTACCCTAAGCCTAACCCTAAGCCTAACCCTAACCCTAGGCCACCCTTGACTGCTTCTGCCTCCAATAGAATTCCTAAGCACTAGTGTTTTAAGGAACAGCTTAAAAAGAGAATCCTAATGTGATTTCTTTATAATGGGTGTGTTCATTATCTTATCCTAGTGTCTAAACTCTTCTCCATGGCTGGACCCCCAAATAATATTCCTTTACGTGCTAATGGGTAACTAGAGAGTGGGATAGGTTTAATAACTACCCTATCCGTAACACGTTCCCTAACCCTAACCCCTACCCTAACCCTAACACGAACCCTAATCCTAACACGTACCCTAAAACGAGCCCTAACCCTAACACTAAACCTAAGCCTAACCCTAACCCATACCCTACGCCGTACCCGAAGCCCTCCCCGAACACGTACCCTAAGCCGTACCCTAAGCCTAAGCCTAAGCCTAACCCTAACCCTAGGCTACCCTTGACTGCTTCTGCCTCCAATAGATTTCCTAAGCACTAGTGTTTTAAGGAACAGCTTAAAAAGAGAATCCTAATGTGATTTCTTTATAATGTGTGTGTTCCTTATATTATCTTAGTGTCTAAACTCTTCTCCATGGCTGGACCCCCAAATAATGTTCCTTTACGTGCTAAGGGGTATCTAGAGAGTGGGAGAGGTTTAATAACTACCCTAACCCTAACGCGTACCCTAACCCTAACCCCTACCCTAACCCTAACACGTACCCTAATCCTAAACCGTACCCTAAACCGAGCCCTAACCCTAACACTAACCGTAACCCTAACCCTAACCCATACCCTACGCCGTACCCGAAGCCCTCCCCGAACCCGTACCCTAAGCCGTACCCTAAGCCTAACCCTAAGCCTAACCCTAACCCTAGGCTACCCTTGACTGCTTCTGCCTCCAATACATTTCCTAAGCACTAGTGTTTTAAGGAACAGCTTAAAAAGAGAATCCTAATGTGATTTCTTTATAATGGGTGTGTTCCTTATCTTATCCTAGTGTCTCAACTCTTCTCCATGGCTGGACCCCCAAAAAATATTCCTTTACGTACTAAGGGGTAACTAGAGAGTGGGATAGGTTTAATAACTACCCTATTCGTAACACGTACCCTAACCCTAACCCCTACCCTAACCCTAACACGAACCCTAATCCTAACCCGTACCCTAAAACGAGCCCTAACCCTAACACTAACCCTAACCCTAACCCTAACCCATACCCTACGCCGTACCCGAAGCCCTCCCCGAACACGTACCCTAAGCCGTACCCTAAGCCTAACCCTAAGCCTAACCCTAACCCTAGGCTACCCTTGACTGCTTCTGCCTCCAATAGATTTTCTAAGCACTAGTGTTTTAAGGAACAGCTTAAAAAGAGAATCCTAATGTGATTTCTTTATAATGGGTGTGTTCCTTATCTAATCCTAGTGTCTAAACTCTTCTCCATGGCTGGACCCCCAAATAATATTCCTTTATGTGCTAAGGGGTATCTAGAGAGTGGGATAGGTTTAATCACTACCCTAACCCTAACGCGTACCCTAACCCTAACCCCTACCCTAACACTAACACGTACCCTAATCCTAACCCGTACCCTAAACCGAGCCCTAACCCTAACCTTAACCCTAACCCATACCCTACGCCGTACCCGAAGCCCTCCCCGAACCCGTACCCTAAGCCGTACCCTAAGCCTAACCCTAAGCCTAACCCTAACCCTAGGCTACCCTTGACTGCTTCTGCCTCCAATAGATTTCCTAAGCACTAGTGTTTTAAGGAACAGCTTAAAAAGAGAATCCTAATATTATTTCTTTATAATGTGTGTGTTCCTTATATTATCTTAGTGTCTAAACTCTTCTCCATGGCTGGACCCCCAAATAATATTCCTTTACGTGCTAAGGGGTATCTAGAGAGTGGGATAGGTTTAATAACTACCCTAACCGTAACGCGTACCCTAACCCTAACCCCTACCCTAACCCTAACATGTACCCTAATCCTAACCCGTACCCTAAACCGAGCCCTAACCCTAACACTAACCCTAACCCTAACCTTAACCCATACCCTACGCCGTACCCGAAGCCCTCCCCGAACACGTACCCTAAGCCGTATCCTAAGCCTAACCGTAAGCCTAACCCTAACCCTAGGCTACCCTTGACTGCTTCTGCCTCCAATAGATTTCCTAAGCACTAGTGTTTTAAGGAACAGCTTAAAAAGAGAATCCTAATGTGATTTCTTTATAATGGGTGTGTTCATTATCTTATCCTAGTATCTAAACTCTTCTCCATGGCTGGACCCCCAAATAATATTCCTTTACGTGCTAATGGGTAACTAGAGAGTGGGATAGGTTTAATAACTACCCTATCCGTAACACGTACCCTAACCCTAACCCCTACCCTAACCCTAACACGAACCCTAATCCTAACCCGTACCCTAAAACGAGCCCTAACCCTAACACTAAACCTAACCCTAACCCTAACCCATACCCTACGCCGTACCCGAAGCCCTCCCCGAACACGTACCCTAAGCCGTACCCTAAGCCTAACCCTAACCCTAGGCTACCCTTGACTGCTTCTGCCTCCAATAGATTTCCTAAGCACTAGTGTTTTAAGGAACAGCTTAAAAAGAGAATCCTAATGTGATTTCTTTATAATGGGTGTGTTCCTTATCTAATCCTAGTGTCTAAACTCTTCTCCATGGCTGGACCCCCAAATAATATTCCTTTATGTGCTAAGGGGTATCGAGAGAGTGGGATAGGTTTAATCACTACCCTAACCCTAACGCGTACCCTAACCCTAACCCCTACCCTAACCCTAACACGTACCCTAATCCTAACCCGTACCCTAAACCGAGCCCTAACCCTAACACTAACCCTAACCCTAACCCTAACCCATACCCTACGCCGTACCCGAAGCCCTCCCCGAACCCGTACCCTAAGCCGTACCCTAAGCCTAACCCTAAGCCTAACCCTAACCCTAGGCTACCCTTGACTGCTTCTGCCTCCAATAGATTTCCTAAGCACTAGTGTTTTAAGGAACAGCTTAAAAAGAGAATCCTAATGTGATTTCTTTATAATGTGTGTATTACTTATATTATCTTAGTGTCTAAACTCTTCTCCATGGCTGGACCCCCAAATAATGTTCCTTTACGTGCTAAGGGGTATCTAGAGAGTGGGATAGGTTTAATAACTACCCTAACCCTAACGCATACCCTAACCCTAACCACTACCCTAACCCTAACACGTACCCTAATCCTAAACCGTACCCTAAACCGAGCCCTAACCCTAACACTAACCCTAACCTTAACCCTAACCCATACCCTACGCCGTACCCGAAGCCTTCCCCGAACCCGTACCCTAAGCCGTACCTTAAGCCTAACCCTAAGCCTAACCCTAACCCTAGGCTACCCTTGACTGCTTCTGCCTCCAATAGATTTCCTGAGCACTAGTGTTTTAAGGAACAGCTTAAAAAGAGAATCCTAATGTGATTTCTTTATAATGGGTGTGTTCCTTATTTTATCCTAGTGTCTAAACTCTTCTCCATGGCTGGACCCCCAAATAATATTCCTTTACGTGCTAAGGGGTAACTAGAGAGTGGGATAGGGTTAATAACTACCCTAACCCTAACGCGTACCCTAACGCTAACCCCTACCCTAACCCTAACACGTACCCTAATCCTAACCCGTACCCTAAACCGAGCCCTAACCCTAACACTAACCCTAACCTTAACCCTAACCCATACCCTACGCCGTACCCGAAGCCCGCCCCGAACCCGTACCCTAAGCCGTGCCCTAAGCCTAACCCTAAGCCTAACCCTAACCCTAGGCTACCCTTGACTGCTTCTGCCTCCAATAGATTTCCTAAGCACTAGTGTTTTAAGGAACAGCTTAAAAAGAGAATCCTAATGTGATTTCTTTATAATGTGTGTGTTCCTTATATTATCTTAGTGTCTAAACTCTTCTCCATGGCTGGACCCCCAAATAATGTTCCTTTACGTGCTAAGGGGTATCTAGAGAGTGGGAGAGGTTTAATAACTACCCTAACCCTAACGCGTACCCTAACCCTAACCCCTACCCTAACCCTAACACGTACCCTAATCCTAAACCGTACCCTAAACCGAGCCCTAACCCTAACACTAACCGTAACCCTAACCCTAACCCATACCCTACGCCGTACCCGAAGCCCTCCCCGAACCCGTACCCTAAGCCGTACCCTAAGCCTAACCCTAAGCCTAACCCTAACCCTAGGCTACCCTTGACTGCTTCTGCCTCCAATACATTTCCTAAGCACTAGTGTTTTAAGGAACAGCTTAAAAAGAGAATCCTAATGTGATTTCTTTATAATGGGTGTGTTCCTTATCTTATCCTAGTGTCTCAACTCTTCTCCATGGCTGGACCCCCAAATAATATTCCTTTACGTACTAAGGGGTAACTAGAGAGTGGGATAGGTTTAATAACTACCCTATTCGTAACACGTACCCTAACCCTAACCCCTACCCTAACCCTAACACGAACCCTAATCCTAACCCGTACCCTAAAACGAGCCCTAACCCTAACACTAACCCTAACCCTAACCCTAACCCATACCCTACGCCGTACCCGAAGCCCTCCCCGTAACCGTACCCTAAGCCGTACCCTAAGCCTAACCCTAAGCCTAACCCTAACCCTAGGCTACCCTTGACTGCTTCTGCCTCCAATAGATTTCCTAAGCACTAGTGTTTTAAGGAACAGCTTAAAAAGAGAATCCTAATGTGATTTCTTTATAATGTGTGTGTTCCTTATATTATCTTAGTGTCTAAACTCTTCTCCATGGCTGGACACGCAAATAATGTTCCTTTACGTGCTAAGGGGTATCTAGAGAGTGGGATAGGTTTAATAACTACCCTAACCCTAACGCGTACCCTAACCCTAACCCCTACCCTAACCCTAACACGTACCCTAATCCTAACCCGTACCCTAAACCGAGCCCTAACCCTAACACTAACCGTAACCCTAACCCTAACCCATACCCTACGCCGTACCCGAAGCCCTCCCCGAACCCGTACCCTAAGCCATACCCTAAGCCTAACCGTAAGCCTAACCCTAACCCTAGGCTACCCTTGACTGCTTCTGCCTCCAATACATTTCCTAAGCACTAGTGTTTTAAGGAACAGCTTAAAAAGAGAATCCTAATGTGATTTCTTTATAATGGGTGTGTTCCTTATCTTATCCTAGTGTCTAAAGTCTTCTCCATGGCTGGACCCCCAAATAATATTCCTTTACGTACTAAGGGGTAACTAGAGAGTGGGATAGGTTTAATAACTACCCTATTCGTAACACGTACCCTAACCCTAACCCCTACCCTAACCCTAACACGAACCCTAATCCTAACCCGTACCCTAAAACGAGCCCTAACCCTAACACTAACCCTAACCCTAACCCTAACCCATACCCTACGCCGTACCCGAAGCCCTCCCCGAACACGTACCCTAAGCCGTACCCTAAGCCTAACCCTAAGCCTAACCCTAACCCTAGGCTACCCTTGACTGCTTCTGCCTCCAATAGATTTTCTAAGCACTAGTGTTTTAAGGAACAGCTTAAAAAGAGAATCCTAATGTGATTTCTTTATAATGGGTGTGTTCCTTATCTAATCCTAGTGTCTAAACTCTTCTCCATGGCTGGACCCCCAAATAATATTCCTTTATGTGCTAAGGGGTATCTAGAGAGTGGGATAGGTTTAATCACTACCCTAACCCTAACGCGTACCCTAACCCTAACCCCTACCCTAACCCTAACACGTACCCTAATCCTAACCCGTACCCTAAACCGAGCCCTAACCCTAACCTTAACCCTAACCCATACACTACGCCGTACCCGAAGCCCTCCCCGAACCCGTACCCTAAGCCGTACCCTAAGCCTAACCCTAAGCCTAACCCTAACCCTAGGCTACCCTTGACTGCTTCTGCCTCCAATAGATTTCCTAAGCACTAGTGTTTTAAGGAACAGCTTAAAAAGAGAATCCTAATATTATTTCTTTATAATGTGTGTGTTCCTTATATTATCTTAGTGTCTAAACTCTTCTCCATGGCTGGACCCCCAAATAATATTCCTTTACGTGCTAAGGGGTATCTAGAGAGTGGGATAGGTTTAATAACTACCCTAACCGTAACGCGTACCCTAACCCTAACCCCTACCCTAACCCTAACATGTACCCTAATCCTAACCCGTACCCTAAACCGAGCCCTAACCCTAACACTAACCCTAACCCTAACCTTAACCCATACCCTACGCCGTACCCGAAGCCCTCCCCGAACACGTACCCTAAGCCGTACCCTAAGCCTAACCGTAAGCCTAACCCTAACCCTAGGCTACCCTTGACTGCTTCTGCCTCCAATAGATTTCCTAAGCACTAGTGTTTTAAGGAACAGCTTAAAAAGAGAATCCTAATGTGATTTCTTTATAATGGGTGTGTTCATTATCTTATCCTAGTATCTAAACTCTTCTCCATGGCTGGACCCCCAAATAATATTCCTTTACGTGCTAATGGGTAACTAGAGAGTGGGATAGGTTTAATAACTACCCTATCCGTAACACGTACCCTAACCCTAACCCCTACCCTAACCCTAACACGAACCCTAATCCTAACCCGTACCCTAAAACGAGCCCTAACCCTAACACTAAACCTAACCCTAACCCTAACCCATACCCTACGCCGTACCCGAAGCCCTCCCCGAACACGTACCCTAAGCCGTACCCTAAGCCTAACCCTAACCCTAGGCTACCCTTGACTGCTTCTGCCTCCAATAGATTTCCTAAGCACTAGTGTTTTAAGGAACAGCTTAAAAAGAGAATCCTAATGTGATTTCTTTATAATGGGTGTGTTCCTTATCTAATCCTAGTGTCTAAACTCTTCTCCATGGCTGGACCCCCAAATAATATTCCTTTATGTGCTAAGGGGTATCGAGAGAGTGGGATAGGTTTAATCACTACCCTAACCCTAACGCGTACCCTAACCCTAACCCCTACCCTAACCCTAACACGTACCTTAATCCTAACCCGTACCCTAAACCGAGCCCTAACCCTAACACTAACCCTAACCCTAACCCTAACCCATACCCTACGCCGTACCCGAAGCCCTCCCCGAACCCGTACCCTAAGCCGTACCCTAAGCCTAACCCTAAGCCTAACCCTAACCCTAGGCTACCCTTGACTGCTTCTGCCTCCAATAGATTTCCTAAGCACTAGTGTTTTAAGGAACAGCTTAAAAAGAGAATCCTAATGTGATTTCTTTATAATGTGTGTATTACTTATATTATCTTAGTGTCTAAACTCTTCTCCATGGCTGGACCCCCAAATAATGTTCCTTTACGTGCTAAGGGGTATCTAGAGAGTGGGATAGGTTTAATAACTACCCTAACCCTAACGCATACCCTAACCCTAACCCCTACCCTAACCCTAACACGTACCCTAATCCTAAACCGTACCCTAAACCGAGCCCTAACCCTAACACTAACCCTAACCCTAACCCTAACCCATACCCTACGCCGTACCCGAAGCCTTCCCCGAACCCGTACCCTAAGCCGTACCTTAAGCCTAACCCTAAGCCTAACCCTAACCCTAGGCTACCCTTGACTGCTTCTGCCTCCAATAGATTTCCTAAGCACTAGTGTTTTAAGGAACAGCTTAAAAAGAGAATCCTAATGTGATTTCTTTATAATGGGTGTGTTCCTTATCTTATCCTAGTGTCTAAAGTCTTCTCCATGGCTCGACCCCCAAATAATATTCCTTTACGTACTAAGGGGTAACTAGAGAGTGGGATAGGTTTAATAACTACCCTATTCGTAACACGTACCCTAAACCTAACCCCTACCCTAACCCTAAAACGAACCCTAATCCTAACCCGTACCCTAAAACGAGCCCTAACCCTAACACTAACCCTAACCCTAACCCTAACCCATACCCTACGCCGTACGCGAAGCCCTCCCCGAACACGTACCCTAAGCCGTACCCTAAGCCTAACCGTAAGCCTAACCCTAACCCTAGGCTACCCTTGACCGCTTCTGCCTCCAATAGATTTCCTAAGCACTAGTGTTTTAAGGAACAGCTTAAAAAGAGAATCCTAATGTGATTTCTTTACAATGTGTGTGTGCCTTATATTATCTTAGTGTCTAAACTCTTCTCCATGGCTGGACACCCAAATAATGTTTCTTTACGTGCTAAGGGGTATCTAGAGAGTGGGATAGGTTTAATAACTACCCTAACCCTAACGCGTACCCTAACCCTAACCCCTACCCTAACCCTAACACGTACCCTAATCCTAACCCGTACCCTAAACCGAGCCCTAACCCTAACACTAACCGTAACCCTAACCCTAACCCATACCCTACGCCGTACCCGAAGCCCTCCCCGAACCCGTACCCTAAGCCGTACCCTAAGCCTAACCCTAAGCCTAACCCTAACCCTAGGCTACCCTTGACTGCTTCTGCCTCCAATAGATTTCCTAAGCAGTAGTGTTTTAAGGAACAGCTTAAAAAGAGAATCCTAATGTGATTTCTTTATAATGGGTGTGTTCCTTATCTAATCCTCGTGTCTAAACTCTTCTCCATGGCTGGACCCCCTAATAATATTCCTTTATGTGCTAAGGGGTATCGAGAGAGTGGGATAGGTTTAATCACTACCCTAACCCTAACGCGTACCCTAACCCTAACCCCTACCCTAACCCTAACACGTACCCTAATCCTAACCCGTACCCTAAACCGAGCCCTAACCCTAACACTAACCCTAACCCTAACCCTAACCCATACCCTACGCCGTACCCGAAGCCCTCCCCGAACCCGTACCCTAAGCCGTACCCTAAGCCTAACCCTAAGCCTAACCCTAACCCTAGGCTACCCTTGACTGCTTCTGCCTCCAATAGATTTCCTAAGCACTAGTGTTTTAAGGAACAGCTTAAAAAGAGAATCCTAATGTGATTTCTTTATAATGGGTGTGTTCCTTATCTTATCCTAGTGTCTAAACTCTTCTCCATGGCTGGACCCCCAAATAATATTCCTTTACGTGCTAAGGGGTAACTAGAGAGTGGGATAGGTTTAATAACTACCCTATCCGTAACACGTACCCTAACCCTAACCCCTACCCTAACCCTAACACGAACCCTAATCCTAACCCGTACCCTAAAACGAGCCCTAACCCTAACACTAACCCTAACCCTAACCCTAACGCCTACCCTACGCCGTACCCGAAGCCCTCCCCGAACACGTACCCTAAGCCGTACCCTAAGCCTAACCCTAAGCCTAACCCCAACCCTAGGCTACCCTTGACTGCTTCTGCCTCCAATAGATTTCCTAAGCACTAGTGTTTTAAGGAACAGCTTAAAAACAGAATCCTAATGTGATTTCTTTATAATGGGTGTGTTCCTTATCTAATCCTAGTGTCTAAACTCTTCTCCATGGCTGGACCCCCAAATAATATTCCTTTATGTGCTAAGGGGTATCTAGAGAGTGGGATAGGTTTAATCACTACCCTAACCCTAACGCGTACCCTAACCCTAACCCCTACCCTAACCCTAACACGTACCCTAATCCTAACCCGTACCCTAAACCGAGCCCTAACCCTAACCTTAACCCTAACCCATACCCTACGCCGTACCCGAAGCCCTCCCCGAACCCGTACCCTAAGCCGTACCCTAAGCCTAACCCTAAGCCTAACCCTAACCCTAGGCTACCCTTGACTGCTTCTGCCTCCAATACATTTCCTAAGCACTAGTGTTTTAAGGAACAGCTTAAAAAGAGAATCCTAATGTGATTTCTTTATAATGGGTGTGTTCCTTATCTTATCCTAGTGTCTAAAGTCTTCTCCATGGCTGGACCCCCAAATAATATTCCTTTACGTACTAAGGGGTAACTAGAGAGTGGGATAGTCTTAATAACTACCCTATTCGTAACACGTACCCTAACCCTAACCCCTACCCTAACCCTAACACGAACCCTAATCCTAACCCGTACCCTAAAAAGAGCCCTAACCCTAACACTAACCCTAACCCTAACCCTAACCCATACCCTACGCCGTACCCGAAGCCCTCCCCGAACACGTACCCTAAGACGTACCCTAAGCCTAACCCTAAGCCTAACCCTAACCCTAGGCCACCCTTGACTGCTTCTGCCTCCAATAGAATTCCTAAGCACTAGTGTTTTAAGGAACAGCTTAAAAAGAGAATCCTAATGTGATTTCTTTATAATGGGTGTGTTCATTATCTTATCCTAGTGTCTAAACTCTTCTCCATGGCTGGACCCCCAAATAATATTCCTTTACGTGCTAATGGGTAACTAGAGAGTGGGATAGGTTTAATAACTACCCTATCCGTAACACGTTCCCTAACCCTAACCCCTACCCTAACCCTAACACGAACCCTAATCCTAACACGTACCCTAAAACGAGCCCTAACCCTAACACTAAACCTAAGCCTAACCCTAACCCATACCCTACGCCGTACCCGAAGCCCTCCCCGAACACGTACCCTAAGCCGTACCCTAAGCCTAACCCTAAGCCTAACCCTAACCCTAGGCTACCCTTGACTGCTTCTGCCTCCAATAGATTTCCTAAGCACTAGTGTTTTAAGGAACAGCTTAAAAAGAGAATCCTAATGTGATTTCTTTATAATGTGTGTGTTCCTTATATTATCTTAGTGTCTAAACTCTTCTCCATGGCTGGACCCCCAAATAATGTTCCTTTACGTGCTAAGGGGTATCTGGAGAGTGGGAGAGGTTTAATAACTACCCTAACCCTAACGCGTACCCTAACCCTAACCCCTACCCTAACCCTAACACGTACCCTAATCCTAAACCGTACCCTAAACCGAGCCCTAACCCTAACACTAACCGTAACCCTAACCCTAACCCATACCCTACGCCGTACCCGAAGCCCTCCCCGAACCCGTACCCTAAGCCGTACCCTAAGCCTAACCGTAAGCCTAACCCTAACCCTAGGCTACCCTTGACTGCTTCTGCCTCCAATACATTTCCTAAGCACTAGTGTTTTAAGGAACAGCTTAAAAAGAGAATCCTAATGTGATTTCTTTATAATGGGTGTGTTCCTTATCTTATCCTAGTGTCTAAAGTCTTCTCCATGGCTGGACCCCCAAATAATATTCCTTTACGTACTAAGGGGTAACTAGAGAGTGGGATAGGTTTAATAACTACCCTATTCGTAACACGTACCCTAACCCTAACCCCTACCCTAACCCTAACACGAACCCTAATCCTAACCCGTACCCTAAAACGAGCCCTAACCCTAACACTAACCCTAACCCTAACCCTAACCCATACCCTACGCCGTACCCGAAGCCCTCCCCGAACACGTACCCTAAGCCGTACCCTAAGCCTAACCCTAAGCCTAACCCTAACCCTAGGCTACCCTTGACTGCTTCTGCCTCCAATAGATTTTCTAAGCACTAGTGTTTTAAGGAACAGCTTAAAAAGAGAATCCTAATGTGATTTCTTTATAATGGGTGTGTTCCTTATCTAATCCTAGTGTCTAAACTCTTCTCCATGGCTGGACCCCCAAATAATATTCCTTTATGTGCTAAGGGGTATCTAGAGAGTGGGATAGCTTTAATCACTACCCTAACCCTAACGCGTACCCTAACCCTAACCCCTACCCTAACCCTAACACGTACCCTAATCCTAACCCGTACCCTAAACCGAGCCCTAACCCTAACCTTAACCCTAACCCATACCCTACGCCGTACCCGAAGCCCTCCCCGAACCCGTACCCTAAGCCGTACCCTAAGCCTAACCCTAAGCCTAACCCTAACCCTAGGCTACCCTTGACTGCTTCTGCCTCCAATAGATTTCCTAAGCACTAGTGTTTTAAGGAACAGCTTAAAAAGAGAATCCTAATGTGATTTCTTTATAATGGGTGTGTTCCTTATCTAATCCTCGTGTCTAAACTCTTCTCCATGGCTGGACCCCCTAATAATATTCCTTTATGTGCTAAGGGGTATCGAGAGAGTGGGATAGGTTTAATCACTACCCTAACCCTAACGCGTACCCTAACCCTAACCCCTACCCTAACCCTAACACGTACCCTAATCCTAAACCGTACCCTAAACCGAGCCCTAACCCTAACACTAACCCTAACCCTAACCCTAACCCATACGCTACGCCGTACCCGAAGCCCTCCCCGAACCCGTACCCTAAGCCGTACCCTAAGCCTAACCCTAAGCCTAACCCTAACCCTAGGCTACCCTTGACGGCTTCTGCCTCCAATAGATTTCCTAAGCACTAGTGTTTTAAGGAACAGCTTAAAAAGAGAATCCTAATGTGATTTCTTTATAATGGGTGTGTTCCTTATCTTATCCTAGTGTCTAAACTCTTCTCCATGGCTGGACCCCCAAATAATATTCCTTTACGTGCTAAGGGGTAACTAGAGAGTGGGATAGGTTTAATAACTACCCTATCCGTAACACGTACCCTAACCCTAACCCCTACCCTAACCCTAACACGAACCCTAATCCTAACCCGTACCCTAAAACGAGCCCTAACCCTAACACTAACCCTAACCCTAACCCTAACGCCTACCCTACGCCGTACCCGAAGCCCTCCCCGAACACGTACCCTAAGCCGTACCCTAAGCCTAACCCTAAGCCTAACCCCAACCCTAGGCTACCCTTGACTGCTTCTGCCTCCAATAGATTTCCTAAGCACTAGTGTTTTAAGGAACAGCTTAAAAACAGAATCCTAATGTGATTTCTTTATAATGGGTGTGTTCCTTATCTAATCCTAGTGTCTAAACTCTTCTCCATGGCTGGACCCCCAAATAATATTCCTTTATGTGCTAAGGGGTATCTAGAGAGTGGGATAGGTTTAATCACTACCCTAACCCTAACGCGTACCCTAACCCTAACCCCTACCCTAACCCTAACACGTACCCTAATCCTAACCCGTACCCTAAACCGAGCCCTAACCCTAACCTTAACCCTAACCCATACCCTACGCCGTACCCGAAGCCCTCCCCGAACCCGTACCCTAAGCCGTACCCTAAGCCTAACCCTAAGCCTAACCCTAACCCTAGGCTACCCTTGACTGCTTCTGCCTCCAATACATTTCCTAAGCACTAGTGTTTTAAGGAACAGCTTAAAAAGAGAATCCTAATGTGATTTCTTTATAATGGGTGTGTTCCTTATCTTATCCTAGTGTCTAAAGTCTTCTCCATGGCTGGACCCCCAAATAATATTCCTTTACGTACTAAGGGGTAACTAGAGAGTGGGATAGGCTTAATAACTACCCTATTCGTAACACGTACCCTAACCCTAACCCCTACCCTAACCCTAACACGAACCCTAATCCTAACCCGTACCCTAAAAAGAGCCCTAACCCTAACACTAACCCTAACCCTAACCCTAACCCATACCCTACGCCGTACCCGAAGCCCTCCCCGAACACGTACCCTAAGACGTACCCTAAGCCTAACCCTAAGCCTAACCCTAACCCTAGGCCACCCTTGACTGCTTCTGCCTCCAATAGAATTCCTAAGCACTAGTGTTTTAAGGAACAGCTTAAAAAGAGAATCCTAATGTGATTTCTTTATAATGGGTGTGTTCATTATCTTATCCTAGTGTCTAAACTCTTCTCCATGGCTGGACCCCCAAATAATATTCCTTTACGTGCTAATGGGTAACTAGAGAGTGGGATAGGTTTAATAACTACCCTATCCGTAACACGTTCCCTAACCCTAACCCCTACCCTAACCCTAACACGAACCCTAATCCTAACACGTACCCTAAAACGAGCCCTAACCCTAACACTAAACCTAAGCCTAACCCTAACCCATACCCTACGCCGTACCCGAAGCCCTCCCCGAACACGTACCCTAAGCCGTACCCTAAGCCTAACCCTAAGCCTAACCCTAACCCTAGGCTACCCTTGACTGCTTCTGCCTCCAATAGATTTCCTAAGCACTAGTGTTTTAAGGAACAGCTTAAAAAGAGAATCCTAATGTGATTTCTTTATAATGTGTGTGTTCCTTATATTATCTTAGTGTCTAAACTCTTCTCCATGGCTGGACCCCCAAATAATGTTCCTTTACGTGCTAAGGGGTATCTAGAGAGTGGGAGAGGTTTAATAACTACCCTAACCCTAACGCGTACCCTAACCCTAACCCCTACCCTAACCCTAACACGTACCCTAATCCTAAACCGTACCCTAAACCGAGCCCTAACCCTAACACTAACCGTAACCCTAACCCTAACCCATACCCTACGCCGTACCCGAAGCCCTCCCCGAACCCGTACCCTAAGCCGTACCCTAAGCCTAACCGTAAGCCTAACCCTAACCCTAGGCTACCCTTGACTGCTTCTGCCTCCAATACATTTCCTAAGCACTAGTGTTTTAAGGAACAGCTTAAAAAGAGAATCCTAATGTGATTTCTTTATAATGGGTGTGTTCCTTATCTTATCCTAGTGTCTAAAGTCTTCTCCATGGCTGGACCCCCAAATAATATTCCTTTACGTACTAAGGGGTAACTAGAGAGTGGGATAGGTTTAATAACTACCCTATTCGTAACACGTACCCTAACCCTAACCCCTACCCTAACCCTAACACGAACCCTAATCCTAACCCGTACCCTAAAACGAGCCCTAACCCTAACACTAACCCTAACCCTAACCCTAACCCATACCCTACGCCGTACCCGAAGCCCTCCCCGAACACGTACCCTAAGCCGTACCCTAAGCCTAACCCTAAGCCTAACCCTAACCCTAGGCTACCCTTGACTGCTTCTGCCTCCAATAGATTTTCTAAGCACTAGTGTTTTAAGGAACAGCTTAAAAAGAGAATCCTAATGTGATTTCTTTATAATGGGTGTGTTCCTTATCTAATCCTAGTGTCTAAACTCTTCTCCATGGCTGGACCCCCAAATAATATTCCTTTATGTGCTAAGGGGTATCTAGAGAGTGGGATAGGTTTAATCACTACCCTAACCCTAACGCGTACCCTAACCCTAACCCCTACCCTAACCCTAACACGTACCCTAATCCTAACCCGTACCCTAAACCGAGCCCTAACCCTAACCTTAACCCTAACCCATACCCTACGCCGTACCCGAAGCCCTCCCCGAAACCGTACCCTAAGCCGTACCCTAAGCCTAACCCTAAGCCTAACCCTAACCCTAGGCTACCCTTGACTGCTTCTGCCTCCAATAGATTTCCTAAGCACTAGTGTTTTAAGGAACAGCTTAAAAAGAGAATCCTAATATTATTTCTTTATAATGTGTGTGTTCCTTATATTATCTTAGTGTCTAAACTCTTCTCCATGGCTGGACCCCCAAATAATATTCCTTTACGTGCGAAGGGGTATCTAGAGAGTGGGATAGGTTTAATAACTACCCTAACCGTAACGCGTACCCTAACCCTAACCCCTACCCTAACCCTAACATGTACCCTAATCCTAACCCGTACCCTAAACCGAGCCCTAACCCTAACACTAACCCTAACCCTAACCTTAACCCATACCCTACGCCGTACCCGAAGCCCTCCCCGAAAACGTACCCTAAGCCGTACCCTAAGCCTAACCGTAAGCCTAACCCTAACCCTAGGCTACCCTTGACTGCTTCTGCCTCCAATAGATTTCCTAAGCACTAGTGTTTTAAGGAACAGCTTAAAAAGAGAATCCTAATGTGATTTCTTTATAATGGGTGTGTTCATTATCTTATCCTAGTATCTAAACTCTTCTCCATGGCTGGACCCCCAAATAATATTCCTTTACGTGCTAATGGGTAACTAGAGAGTGGGATAGGTTTAATAACTACCCTATCCGTAACACGTACCCTAACCCTAACCCCTACCCTAACCCTAACACGAACCCTAATCCTAACCCGTACCCTAAAACGAGCCCTAACCCTAACACTAAACCTAACCCTAACCCTAACCCATACCCTACGCCGTACCCGAAGCCCTCCCCGAACACGTACCCTAAGCCGTACCCTAAGCCTAACCCTAACCCTAGGCTACCCTTGACTGCTTCTGCCTCCAATAGATTTCCTAAGCACTAGTGTTTTAAGGAACAGCTTAAAAAGAGAATCCTAATGTGATTTCTTTATAATGGGTGTGTTCCTTATCTAATCCTAGTGTCTAAACTCTTCTCCATGGCTGGACCCCCAAATAATATTCCTTTATGTGCTAAGGGGTATCGAGAGAGTGGGATAGGTTTAATCACTACCCTAACCCTAACGCGTACCCTAACCCTAACCCCTACCCTAACCCTAACACGTACCCTAATCCTAACCCGTACCCTAAACCGAGCCCTAACCCTAACACTAACCCTAACCCTAACCCTAACCCATACCCTACGCCGTACCCGAAGCCCTCCCCGAACCCGTACCCTAAGCCGTACCCTAAGCCTAACCCTAAGCCTAACCCTAACCCTAGGCTACCCTTGACTGCTTCTGCCTCCAATAGATTTCCTAAGCACTAGTGTTTTAAGGAACAGCTTAAAAAGAGAATCCTAATGTGATTTCTTTATAATGTGTGTATTACTTATATTATCTTAGTGTCTAAACTCTTCTCCATGGCTGGACCCCCAAATAATGTTCCTTTACGTGCTAAGGGGTATCTAGAGAGTGGGATAGGTTTAATAACTACCCTAACCCTAACGCATACCCTAACCCTAACCCCTACCCTAACCCTAACACGTACCCTAATCCTAAACCGTACCCTAAACCGAGCCCTAACCCTAACACTAACCCTAACCCTAACCCTAACCCATACCCTACGCCGTACCCGAAGCCTTCCCCGAACCCGTACCCTAAGCCGTACCTTAAGCCTAACCCTAAGCCTAACCCTAACCCTAGGCTACCCTTGACTGCTTCTGCCTCCAATAGATTTCCTAAGCACTAGTGTTTTAAGGAACAGCTTAAAAAGAGAATCCTAATGTGATTTCTTTATAATGGGTGTGTTCCTTATCTTATCCTAGTGTCTAAAGTCTTCTCCATGGCTCGACCCCCAAATAATATTCCTTTACGTACTAAGGGGTAACTAGAGAGTGGGATAGGTTTAATAACTACCCTATTCGTAACACGTACCCTAACCCTAACCCCTACCCTAACCCTAAAACGAACCCTAATCCTAACCCGTACCCTAAAACGAGCCCTAACCCTAACACTAACCCTAACCCTAACCCTAACCCATACCCTACGCCGTACGCGAAGCCCTCCCCGAACACGTACCCTAAGCCGTACCCTAAGCCTAACCCTAAGCCTAACCCTAACCCTAGGCTACCCTTGACTGCTTCTGCCTCCAATAGATTTCCTAAGCACTAGTGTTTTAAGGAACAGCTTAAAAAGAGAATTCTAATGTGATTTCTTTACAATGTGTGTGTTCCTTATATTATCTTAGTGTCTAAACTCTTCTCCATGGCTGGACCCCCAAATAATGTTCCTTTACGTGCTAAGGGGTATCTAGAGAGTGGGAGAGGTTTAATAACTACCCTAACCCTAACGCGTACCCTAACCCTAACCCCTACCCTAACCCTAACACGTACCCTAATCCTAAACCGTACCCTAAACCGAGCCCTAACCCTAACACTAACCGTAACCCTAACCCTAACCCATACCCTACGCCGTACCCGAAGCCCTCCCCGAACCCGTACCCTAAGCCGTACCCTAAGCCTAACCGTAAGCCTAACCCTAACCCTAGGCTACCCTTGACTGCTTCTGCCTCCAATACATTTCCTAAGCACTAGTGTTTTAAGGAACAGCTTAAAAAGAGAATCCTAATGTGATTTCTTTATAATGGGTGTGTTCCTTATCTTATCCTAGTGTCTAAAGTCTTCTCCATGGCTGGACCCCCAAATAATATTCCTTTACGTACTAAGGGGTAACTAGAGAGTGGGATAGGTTTAATAACTACCCTATTCGTAACACGTACCCTAACCCTAACCCCTACCCTAACCCTAACACGAACCCTAATCCTAACCCGTACCCTAAAACGAGCCCTAACCCTAACACTAACCCTAACCCTAACCCTAACCCATACCCTACGCCGTACCCGAAGCCCTCCCCGAACACGTACCCTAAGCCGTACCCTAAGCCTAACCCTAAGCCTAACCCTAACCCTAGGCTACCCTTGACTGCTTCTGCCTCCAATAGATTTTCTAAGCACTAGTGTTTTAAGGAACAGCTTAAAAAGAGAATCCTAATGTGATTTCTTTATAATGGGTGTGTTCCTTATCTAATCCTAGTGTCTAAACTCTTCTCCATGGCTGGACCCCCAAATAATATTCCTTTATGTGCTAAGGGGTATCTAGAGAGTGGGATAGGTTTAATCACTACCCTAACCCTAACGCGTACCCTAACCCTAACCCCTACCCTAACCCTAACACGTACCCTAATCCTAACCCGTACCCTAAACCGAGCCCTAACCCTAACCTTAACCCTAACCCATACCCTACGCCGTACCCGAAGCCCTCCCCGAAACCGTACCCTAAGCCGTACCCTAAGCCTAACCCTAAGCCTAACCCTAACCCTAGGCTACCCTTGACTGCTTCTGCCTCCAATAGATTTCCTAAGCACTAGTGTTTTAAGGAACAGCTTAAAAAGAGAATCCTAATATTATTTCTTTATAATGTGTGTGTTCCTTATATTATCTTAGTGTCTAAACTCTTCTCCATGGCTGGACCCCCAAATAATATTCCTTTACGTGCGAAGGGGTATCTAGAGAGTGGGATAGGTTTAATAACTACCCTAACCGTAACGCGTACCCTAACCCTAACCCCTACCCTAACCCTAACATGTACCCTAATCCTAACCCGTACCCTAAACCGAGCCCTAACCCTAACACTAACCCTAACCCTAACCTTAACCCATACCCTACGCCGTACCCGAAGCCCTCCCCGAAAACGTACCCTAAGCCGTACCCTAAGCCTAACCGTAAGCCTAACCCTAACCCTAGGCTACCCTTGACTGCTTCTGCCTCCAATAGATTTCCTAAGCACTAGTGTTTTAAGGAACAGCTTAAAAAGAGAATCCTAATGTGATTTCTTTATAATGGGTGTGTTCATTATCTTATCCTAGTATCTAAACTCTTCTCCATGGCTGGACCCCCAAATAATATTCCTTTACGTGCTAATGGGTAACTAGAGAGTGGGATAGGTTTAATAACTACCCTATCCGTAACACGTACCCTAACCCTAACCCCTACCCTAACCCTAACACGAACCCTAATCCTAACCCGTACCCTAAAACGAGCCCTAACCCTAACACTAAACCTAACCCTAACCCTAACCCATACCCTACGCCGTACCCGAAGCCCTCCCCGAACACGTACCCTAAGCCGTACCCTAAGCCTAACCCTAACCCTAGGCTACCCTTGACTGCTTCTGCCTCCAATAGATTTCCTAAGCACTAGTGTTTTAAGGAACAGCTTAAAAAGAGAATCCTAATGTGATTTCTTTATAATGGGTGTGTTCCTTATCTAATCCTAGTGTCTAAACTCTTCTCCATGGCTGGACCCCCAAATAATATTCCTTTATGTGCTAAGGGGTATCGAGAGAGTGGGATAGGTTTAATCACTACCCTAACCCTAACGCGTACCCTAACCCTAACCCCTACCCTAACCCTAACACGTACCCTAATCCTAACCCGTACCCTAAACCGAGCCCTAACCCTAACACTAACCCTAACCCTAACCCTAACCCATACCCTACGCCGTACCCGAAGCCCTCCCCGAACCCGTACCCTAAGCCGTACCCTAAGCCTAACCCTAAGCCTAACCCTAACCCTAGGCTACCCTTGACTGCTTCTGCCTCCAATAGATTTCCTAAGCACTAGTGTTTTAAGGAACAGCTTAAAAAGAGAATCCTAATGTGATTTCTTTATAATGTGTGTATTACTTATATTATCTTAGTGTCTAAACTCTTCTCCATGGCTGGACCCCCAAATAATGTTCCTTTACGTGCTAAGGGGTATCTAGAGAGTGGGATAGGTTTAATAACTACCCTAACCCTAACGCATACCCTAACCCTAACCCCTACCCTAACCCTAACACGTACCCTAATCCTAAACCGTACCCTAAACCGAGCCCTAACCCTAACACTAACCCTAACCCTAACCCTAACCCATACCCTACGCCGTACCCGAAGCCTTCCCCGAACCCGTACCCTAAGCCGTACCTTAAGCCTAACCCTAAGCCTAACCCTAACCCTAGGCTACCCTTGACTGCTTCTGCCTCCAATAGATTTCCTAAGCACTAGTGTTTTAAGGAACAGCTTAAAAAGAGAATCCTAATGTGATTTCTTTATAATGGGTGTGTTCCTTATCTTATCCTAGTGTCTAAAGTCTTCTCCATGGCTCGACCCCCAAATAATATTCCTTTACGTACTAAGGGGTAACTAGAGAGTGGGATAGGTTTAATAACTACCCTATTCGTAACACGTACCCTAACCCTAACCCCTACCCTAACCCTAAAACGAACCCTAATCCTAACCCGTACCCTAAAACGAGCCCTAACCCTAACACTAACCCTAACCCTAACCCTAACCCATACCCTACGCCGTACGCGAAGCCCTCCCCGAACACGTACCCTAAGCCGTACCCTAAGCCTAACCCTAAGCCTAACCCTAACCCTAGGCTACCCTTGACTGCTTCTGCCTCCAATAGATTTCCTAAGCACTATTGTTTTAAGGAACAGCTTAAAAAGAGAATTCTAATGTGATTTCTTTACAATGTGTGTGTTCCTTATATTATCTTAGTGTCTAAACTCTTCTCCATGGCTGGACACCCAAATAATGTTCCTTTACGTGCTAAGGGGTATCTAGAGAGTGGGATAGGTTTAATAACTACCCTAACCCTAACGCGTACCCTAACCCTAACCCCTACCCTAACCCTAACACGTACCCTAATCCTAACCCGTACCCTAAACCGAGCCCTAACCCTAACACTAACCGTAACCCTAACCCTAACCCATACCCTACGCCGTACCCGAAACCCTCCCCGAACCCGTACCCTAAGCCGTACCCTAAGTCTAACCCTAAGCCTAACCCTAACCCTAGGCTACCCTTGACTGCTTCTGCCTCCAATAGATTTCCTAAGCACTAGTGTTTTAAGGAACAGCTTAAAAAGAGAATCCTAATGTGATTTCTTTATAATGGGTGTGTTCATTATCTTATCCTAGTGTCTAAACTCTTCTCCATGGCTGGACCCCCAAATAATATTCCTTTACGTGCTAATGGGTAACTAGAGAGTGGGATAGGTTTAATAACTACCCTATCCGTAACACGTTCCCTAACCCTAACCCCTACCCTAACCCTAACACGAACCCTAATCCTAACACGTACCCTAAAACGAGCCCTAACCCTAACACTAAACCTAAGCCTAACCCTAACCCATACCCTACGCCGTACCCGAAGCCCTCCCCGAACACGTACCCTAAGCCGTACCCTAAGCCTAACCCTAAGCCTAACCCTAACCCTAGGCTACCCTTGACTGCTTCTGCCTCCAATAGATTTCCTAAGCACTAGTGTTTTAAGGAACAGCTTAAAAAGAGAATCCTAATGTGATTTCTTTATAATGTGTGTGTTCCTTATATTATCTTAGTGTCTAAACTCTTCTCCATGGCTGGACCCCCAAATAATGTTCCTTTACGTGCTAAGGGGTATCTAGAGAGTGGGAGAGGTTTAATAACTACCCTAACCCTAACGCGTACCCTAACCCTAACCCCTACCCTAACCCTAACACGTACCCTAATCCTAAACCGTACCCTAAACCGAGCCCTAACCCTAACACTAACCGTAACCCTAACCCTAACCCATACCCTACGCCGTACCCGAAGCCCTCCCCGAACCCGTACCCTAAGCCGTACCCTAAGCCTAACCGTAAGCCTAACCCTAACCCTAGGCTACCCTTGACTGCTTCTGCCTCCAATACATTTCCTAAGCACTAGTGTTTTAAGGAACAGCTTAAAAAGAGAATCCTAATGTGATTTCTTTATAATGGGTGTGTTCCTTATCTTATCCTAGTGTCTAAAGTCTTCTCCATGGCTGGACCCCCAAATAATATTCCTTTACGTACTAAGGGGTAACTAGAGAGTGGGATAGGTTTAATAACTACCCTATTCGTAACACGTACCCTAACCCTAACCCCTACCCTAACCCTAACACGAACCCTAATCCTAACCCGTACCCTAAAACGAGCCCTAACCCTAACACTAACCCTAACCCTAACCCTAACCCATACCCTACGCCGTACCCGAAGCCCTCCCCGAACACGTACCCTAAGCCGTACCCTAAGCCTAACCCTAAGCCTAACCCTAACCCTAGGCTACCCTTGACTGCTTCTGCCTCCAATAGATTTTCTAAGCACTAGTGTTTTAAGGAACAGCTTAAAAAGAGAATCCTAATGTGATTTCTTTATAATGGGTGTGTTCCTTATCTAATCCTAGTGTCTAAACTCTTCTCCATGGCTGGACCCCCAAATAATATTCCTTTATGTGCTAAGGGGTATCTAGAGAGTGGGATAGGTTTAATCACTACCCTAACCCTAACGCGTACCCTAACCCTAACCCCTACCCTAACCCTAACACGTACCCTAATCCTAACCCGTACCCTAAACCGAGCCCTAACCCTAACCTTAACCCTAACCCATACCCTACGCCGTACCCGAAGCCCTCCCCGAAACCGTACCCTAAGCCGTACCCTAAGCCTAACCCTAAGCCTAACCCTAACCCTAGGCTACCCTTGACTGCTTCTGCCTCCAATAGATTTCCTAAGCACTAGTGTTTTAAGGAACAGCTTAAAAAGAGAATCCTAATATTATTTCTTTATAATGTGTGTGTTCCTTATATTATCTTAGTGTCTAAACTCTTCTCCATGGCTGGACCCCCAAATAATATTCCTTTACGTGCGAAGGGGTATCTAGAGAGTGGGATAGGTTTAATAACTACCCTAACCGTAACGCGTACCCTAACCCTAACCCCTACCCTAACCCTAACATGTACCCTAATCCTAACCCGTACCCTAAACCGAGCCCTAACCCTAACACTAACCCTAACCCTAACCTTAACCCATACCCTACGCCGTACCCGAAGCCCTCCCCGAAAACGTACCCTAAGCCGTACCCTAAGCCTAACCGTAAGCCTAACCCTAACCCTAGGCTACCCTTGACTGCTTCTGCCTCCAATAGATTTCCTAAGCACTAGTGTTTTAAGGAACAGCTTAAAAAGAGAATCCTAATGTGATTTCTTTATAATGGGTGTGTTCATTATCTTATCCTAGTATCTAAACTCTTCTCCATGGCTGGACCCCCAAATAATATTCCTTTACGTGCTAATGGGTAACTAGAGAGTGGGATAGGTTTAATAACTACCCTATCCGTAACACGTACCCTAACCCTAACCCCTACCCTAACCCTAACACGAACCCTAATCCTAACCCGTACCCTAAAACGAGCCCTAACCCTAACACTAAACCTAACCCTAACCCTAACCCATACCCTACGCCGTACCCGAAGCCCTCCCCGAACACGTACCCTAAGCCGTACCCTAAGCCTAACCCTAACCCTAGGCTACCCTTGACTGCTTCTGCCTCCAATAGATTTCCTAAGCACTAGTGTTTTAAGGAACAGCTTAAAAAGAGAATCCTAATGTGATTTCTTTATAATGGGTGTGTTCCTTATCTAATCCTAGTGTCTAAACTCTTCTCCATGGCTGGACCCCCAAATAATATTCCTTTATGTGCTAAGGGGTATCGAGAGAGTGGGATAGGTTTAATCACTACCCTAACCCTAACGCGTACCCTAACCCTAACCCCTACCCTAACCCTAACACGTACCCTAATCCTAACCCGTACCCTAAACCGAGCCCTAACCCTAACACTAACCCTAACCCTAACCCTAACCCATACCCTACGCCGTACCCGAAGCCCTCCCCGAACCCGTACCCTAAGCCGTACCCTAAGCCTAACCCTAAGCCTAACCCTAACCCTAGGCTACCCTTGACTGCTTCTGCCTCCAATAGATTTCCTAAGCACTAGTGTTTTAAGGAACAGCTTAAAAAGAGAATCCTAATGTGATTTCTTTATAATGTGTGTATTACTTATATTATCTTAGTGTCTAAACTCTTCTCCATGGCTGGACCCCCAAATAATGTTCCTTTACGTGCTAAGGGGTATCTAGAGAGTGGGATAGGTTTAATAACTACCCTAACCCTAACGCATACCCTAACCCTAACCCCTACCCTAACCCTAACACGTACCCTAATCCTAAACCGTACCCTAAACCGAGCCCTAACCCTAACACTAACCCTAACCCTAACCCTAACCCATACCCTACGCCGTACCCGAAGCCTTCCCCGAACCCGTACCCTAAGCCGTACCTTAAGCCTAACCCTAAGCCTAACCCTAACCCTAGGCTACCCTTGACTGCTTCTGCCTCCAATAGATTTCCTAAGCACTAGTGTTTTAAGGAACAGCTTAAAAAGAGAATCCTAATGTGATTTCTTTATAATGGGTGTGTTCCTTATCTTATCCTAGTGTCTAAAGTCTTCTCCATGGCTCGACCCCCAAATAATATTCCTTTACGTACTAAGGGGTAACTAGAGAGTGGGATAGGTTTAATAACTACCCTATTCGTAACACGTACCCTAACCCTAACCCCTACCCTAACCCTAAAACGAACCCTAATCCTAACCCGTACCCTAAAACGAGCCCTAACCCTAACACTAACCCTAACCCTAACCCTAACCCATACCCTACGCCGTACGCGAAGCCCTCCCCGAACACGTACCCTAAGCCGTACCCTAAGCCTAACCCTAAGCCTAACCCTAACCCTAGGCTACCCTTGACTGCTTCTGCCTCCAATAGATTTCCTAAGCACTAGTGTTTTAAGGAACAGCTTAAAAAGAGAATTCTAATGTGATTTCTTTACAATGTGTGTGTTCCTTATATTATCTTAGTGTCTAAACTCTTCTCCATGGCTGGACACCCAAATAATGTTCCTTTACGTGCTAAGGGGTATCTAGAGAGTGGGATAGGTTTAATAACTACCCTAACCCTAACGCGTACCCTAACCCTAACCCCTACCCTAACCCTAACACGTACCCTAATCCTAACCCGTACCCTAAACCGAGCCCTAACCCTAACACTAACCGTAACCCTAACCCTAACCCATACCCTACGCCGTACCCGAAGCCCTCCCCGAACCCGTACCCTAAGCCGTACCCTAAGTCTAACCCTAAGCCTAACCCTAACCCTAGGCTACCCTTGACTGCTTCTGCCTCCAATAGATTTCCTAAGCACTAGTGTTTTAAGGAACAGCTTAAAAAGAGAATCCTAATGTGATTTCTTTATAATGGGTGTGTTCCTTATCTAATCCTCGTGTCTAAACTCTTCTCCATGGCTGGACCCCCTAATAATATTCCTTTATGTGCTAAGGGGTATCGAGAGAGTGGGATAGGTTTAATCACTACCCTAACCCTAACGCGTACCCTAACCCTAACCCCTACCCTAACCCTAACACGTACCCTAATCCTAACCCGTACCCTAAACCGAGCCCTAACCCTAACACTAACCCTAACCCTAACCCTAACGCATACCCTACGCCGTACCCGAAGCCCTCCCCGAACCCGTACCCTAAGCCGTACCCTAAGCCTAACCCTAAGCCTAACCCTAACCCTAGGCTACCCTTGACTGCTTCTGCCTCCAATAGATTTCCTAAGCACTAGTGTTTTAAGGAACAGCTTAAAAAGAGAATCCTAATGTGATTTCTTTATAATGGGTGTGTTCCTTATCTTATCCTAGTGTCTAAACTCTTCTCCATGGCTGGACCCCCAAATAATATTCCTTTACGTGCTAAGGGGTAACTAGAGAGTGGGATAGGTTTAATAACTACCCTATCCGTAACACGTACCCTAACCCTAACCCCTACCCTAACCCTAACACGAACCCTAATCCTAACCCGTACCCTAAAACGAGCCCTAACCCTAACACTAACCCTAACCCTAACCCTAACGCCTACCCTACGCCGTACCCGAAGCCCTCCCCGAACACGTACCCTAAGCCGTACCCTAAGCCTAACCCTAAGCCTAACCCTAACCCTAGGCTACCCTTGACTGCTTCTGCCTCCAATACATTTCCTAAGCACTAGTGTTTTAAGGAACAGCTTAAAAAGAGAATCCTAATGTGATTTCTTTATAATGGGTGTGTTCCTTATCTTATCCTAGTGTCTAAAGTCTTCTCCATGGCTGGACCCCCAAATAATATTCCTTTACGTACTAAGGGGTAACTAGAGAGTGGGATAGGCTTAATAACTACCCTATTCGTAACACGTACCCTAACCCTAACCCCTACCCTAACCCTAACACGAACCCTAATCCTAACCCGTACCCTAAAAAGAGCCCTAACCCTAACACTAACCCTAACCCTAACCCTAACCCATACCCTACGCCGTACCCGAAGCCCTCCCCGAACACGTACCCTAAGACGTACCCTAAGCCTAACCCTAAGCCTAACCCTAACCCTAGGCCACCCTTGACTGCTTCTGCCTCCAATAGATTTCCTAAGCACTAGTGTTTTAAGGAACAGCTTAAAAAGAGAATCCTAATGTGATTTCTTTATAATGGGTGTGTTCATTATCTTATCCTAGTGTCTAAACTCTTCTCCATGGCTGGACCCCCAAATAATATTCCTTTACGTGCTAATGGGTAACTAGAGAGTGGGATAGGTTTAATAACTACCCTATCCGTAACACGTTCCCTAACCCTAACCCCTACCCTAACCCTAACACGAACCCTAATCCTAACACGTACCCTAAAACGAGCCCTAACCCTAACACTAAACCTAACCCTAACCCTAACCCATACCCTACGCCGTACCCGAAGCCCTCCCCGAACACGTACCCTAAGCCGTACCCTAAGCCTAAGCCTAAGCCTAACCCTAACCCTAGGCTACCCTTGACTGCTTCTGCCTCCAATAGATTTCCTAAGCACTAGTGTTTTAAGGAACAGCTTAAAAAGAGAATCCTAATGTGATTTCTTTATAATGGGTGTGTTCCTTATCTAATCCTCGTGTCTAAACTCTTCTCCATGGCTGGACCCCCAAATAATATTCCTTTATGTGCTAAGGGGTATCGAGAGAGTGGGATAGGTTTAATCACTACCCTAACCCTAACGCGTACCCTAACCCTAACCCCTACCCTAACCCTAACACGTACCCTAATCCTAACACGTACCCTAAACCGAGCCCTAACCCTAACACTAACCCTAACCCTAACCCTAACCCATACCCTACGCCGTACCCGAAGCCCTACCCGAACCCGTACCCTAAGCCGTACCCTAAGCCTAACCCTAAGCCTAACCCTAACCCTAGGCTACCCTTGACTGCTTCTGCCTCCAATAGATTTCCTAAGCACTAGTGTTTTAAGGAACAGCTTAAAAAGAGAATCCTAATGAGATTTCTTTATAATGTGTGTATTACTTATATTATCTTAGTGTCTAAACTCTTCTCCATGGCTGGACCCCCAAATAATGTTCCTTTACGTGCTAAGGGGTATCTAGAGAGTGGGATAGGTTTAATAACTACCCTAACCCTAACGCATACCCTAACCCTAACCCCTACCCTAACCCTAACACGTACCCTAATCCTAAACCGTACCCTAAACCGAGCCCTAACCCTAACACTAACCCTAACCCTAACCCTAACCCATACCCTACGCCGTACCCGAAGCCTTCCCCGAACCCGTACCCTAAGCCGTACCTTAAGCCTAACCCTAAGCCTAACCCTAACCCTAGGCTACCCTTGCCTGCTTCTGCCTCCAATAGATTTCCTAAGCACTAGTGTTTTAAGGAACAGCTTAAAAAGAGAATCCTAATGTGATTTCTTTATAATGGGTGTGTTCCTTATCTTATCCTAGTGTCTAAAGTCTTCTCCATGTCTCGAACCCCAAGTAATATTCCTTTACGTACTAAGGGGTAACTAGAGAGTGGGATAGGTTTAATAACTACCCTATTCGTAACACGTACCCTAACCCTAACCCCTACCCTAACCCTAAAACGAACCCTAATCCTAACCCGTACCCTAAAACGAGCCCTAACCCTAACACTAACCCTAACCCTAACCCTAACCCATACCCTACGCCATACGCGAAGCTCTCCCCGAACACGTACCCTAAGCCGTACCCTAAGCCTAAACCTAAGCCTAACCCTAACCCTAGGCTACCCTTGACTGCTTCTGCCTCCAATAGATTTCCTAAGCACTAGTGTTTTAAGGAACAGCTTAAAAAGAGAATCCTAATGTGATTTCTTTATAATGTGTGTGTTCCTTATATTATCTTACTGTCTAAACTCTTCTCCATGGCTGGACCCCCAAATAATATTCCTTTACGTCCTAAGGGGTATCTAGAGAGTGGGATAGGTTTAATAACTACCCTAACCCTAACGCGTACCCTAACCCTAACCCCTACCCTAACCCTAACACGTACCCTAATCCTAACCCGTACCCTAAACCGAGCCCTAACCCTAACACTAACCCTAACCCTAACCCTAACCCATACCCTACGCCGTACCCGAAGCCCTCCCCAAACCCGTACCCTAAGCCGTACCCTAAGCCTAACCCTAAGCCTAACCCTAACCCTAGGCTACCCTTGACTGCTTCTGCCTCCAATGAATTTCCTAAGCACTAGTGTTTTAAGGAACAGCTTAAAAAGAGAATCCTAATGTGATTTCTTTATAATGGGTGTGTTCCTTATCTTATCCTAGTGTCTAAACACTTCTCCATGGCTGGACCCCCAAATAATATTCCTTTACGTGCTAATGGGTAACTAGAGAGTGGGATAGGTTTAATAACTACCCTAACCGTAACGCGTACCCTAACCCTAACCCCTACCCTAACCCTAACATGTACCCTAATCCTAACCCGTACCCTAAACCGAGCCCTAACCCTAACACTAACCCTAACCCTAACCTTAACCCATACCCTACGCCGTACCCGAAGCCCTCCCTGAACACGTACCCTAAGCCGTACCCTAAGCCTAACCGTAAGCCTAACCCTAACCCTAGGCTACCCTTGACTGCTTCTGCCTCCAATAGATTTCCTAAGCACTAGTGTTTTAAGGAACAGCTTAAAAAGAGAATCCTAATGTGATTTCTTTATAATGGGTGTGTTCATTATCTTATCCTAGTATCTAAACTCTTCTCCATGGCTGGACACCCAAATAATATTCCTTTACGTGCTAATGGGTAACTAGAGAGTGGGATAGGTTTAATAACTACCCTATCCGTAACACGTACCCTAACCCTCACCCCTACCCTAACCCTAACACGAACCCTAATCCTAACCCGTACCCTAAAACGAGCCCTAACCCTAACACTAAACCTAACCCTAACCCTAACCCATACCCTACGCCGTACCCGAAGCCCTCCCCGAACACGTACCCTAAGCCGTACCCTAAGCCTAACCCTAAGCCTAACCCTAACCCTAGGCTACCCTTGACTGCTTCTGCCTCCAATAGATTTCCTAAGCACTAGTGTTTTAAGGAACAGCTTAAAAAGAGAATCCTAATGTGATTTCTTTATAATGGGTGTGTTCCTTATCTAATCCTAGTGTCTAAACTCTTCTCCATGGCTGGACCCCCAAATAATATTCCTTTATGTGCTAAGGGGTATCGAGAGAGTGGGATAGGTTTAATCACTACCCTAACTCTAACGCGTACCCTAACCCTAACCCCTACCCTAACCCTAACATGTACCCTAATCCTAACCCGTACCCTAAACCGAGCCCTAACCCTAACACTAACCCTAACCCTAACCCTAACCCATACCCTACGCCGTACCCGAAGCCCTCCCCGAACCCGTACCCTAAGCCGTACCCTAAGCCTAACCCTAAGCCTAACCCTCACCCTTGGCTACCCTTGACTGCTTCTGCCTCCAATAGATTTCCTAAGCACTAGTGTTTTAAGGAACAGCTTAAAAAGAGAATCCTAATGTGATTTCTTTATAATGGGTGTGTTCCTTATCTAATCCTAGTGTCTAAACTCTTCTCCATGGCTGGACACCCAAATAATGTTCCTTTACGTGCTAAGGGGTATCTAGAGAGTGGGATAGGTTTAATAACTACCCTAACCCTAACGCGTACCCTAACCCTAACCCCTACCCTAACCCTAACACGTACCCTAATCCTAACCCGTACCCTAAACCGAGCCCTAACCCTAACACTAACCGTAACCCTAACCCTAACCCATACCCTACGCCGTACCCGAAGCCCTCCCCGAACCCGTACCCTAAGCCGTACCCTAAGCCTAACCCTAAGCCTAACCCTAACCCTAGGCTACCCTTGACTGCTTCTGCCTCCAATACATTTCCTAAGCACTAGTGTTTTAAGGAACAGCTTAAAAAGAGAATCCTAATGTGATTTCTTTATAATGGGTGTGTTCCTTATCTTATCCTAGTGTCTAAAGTCTTCTCCATGGCTGGACCCCCAAATAATATTCCTTTACGTGCTAATGGGTAACTAGAGAGTGGGATAGGTTTAATAACTACCCTATCCGTAACACGTTCCCTAACCCTAACCCCTACCCTAACACTAACACGAACCCTAATCCTAACACGTACCCTAAAACGAGCCCTAACCCTAACACTAAACCTAACCCTAACCCTAACCCATACCCTACGCCGTACCCGAAGCCCTCCCCGAACACGTACCCTAAGCCGTACCCTAAGTCTAACCCTATGCCTAACCCTAACCCTAGGCTACCCTTGACTGCTTCTGCCTCCAATAGATTTCCTAAGCACTAGTGTTTTAGGGAACAGCTTAAAAAGAGAATCCTAATGTGATTTCTTTATAATATGTGTGTTCCTTATCTAATCCTCGTGTCTAAACTCTTCTCCATGGCTGGACCCCCAAATAATATTCCTTTATGTGCTAAGGGGTATCGAGAGAGTGGGATAGGTTTAATCACTACCCTAACCCTAACGCGTACCCTAACCCTAACCCCTACCCTAACCCTAACACGTACCCTAATCCTAACCCGTACCCTAAACCGAGCCCTAACCCTAACACTAACCCTAACCCTAACCCTAACCCATACCCTACGCCGTACCCGAAGCCCTCCCCGAACCCGTACCCTAAGCCGTACCCTAAGCCTAACCCTAACCCTAACCCTAACCCTAGGCTACCCTTGACTGCTTCTGCCTCCAATAGATTTCCTAAGCACTAGTGTTTTAAGGAACAGCTTAAAAAGAGAATCCTAATGTGATTTCTTTATAATGGGTGTGTTCCTTATCTTATCCTAGTGTCTAAACTCTTCTCCATGGCTGGACCCCCAAATAATATTCCGTTACGTGCTAAGGGGTAACTAGAGAGTGGGATAGGTTTAATAACTACCCTATCCGTAACACGTACCCTAACCCTAACCCCTACCCTAACCCTAACACGAACCCTAATCCTAACCCGTACCCTAAAACGAGCCCTAACCCTAACACTAACCCTAACCCTAACCCTAACGCATAACCTACGCCGTACCCGAAGCCCTCCCCGAACACGAACCCTAAGCCGTACCCTAAGCCTAACCCTAAGCCTAACCCCAACCCTAGGCTACCCTTGACTGCTTCTGCCTCCAATAGATTTCCTAAGCACTAGTGTTTTAAGGAACAGCTTAAAAACAGAATCCTAATGTGATTTCTTTATAATGGGTGTGTTCCTTATCTAATCCTAGTGTCTAAACTCTTCTCCATGGCTGGCCCCCAAATAATATTCCTTTATGTGCTAAGGGGTATCTAGAGAGTGGGATAGGTTTAATCACTACCCTAACCCTAACGCGTACCCTAACCCTAACCCCTACCCTAACCCTAACACGTACCCTAATCCTAACCCGTACCCTAAACCGAGCCCTAACCCTAACACTAACCTAACCCTAACCCTAACCCATACCCTACGCGGTACCCGAAGCCCTCCCCGAACCCGTACCCTAAGCCGTACCCTAAGCCTAACCCTAAGCCTAACCCTAACCCTAGGCTACCCTTGACTGCTTCTGCCTCCAATAGATTGCCTAAGCACTAGAGTTTTAAGGAACAGCTTAAAAAGAGAATCCTAATGTGATTTCTTTATAATGTGTGTGTTCCTTATATTATCTTACTGTCTAAACTCTTCTCCATGGCTGGACCCCCAAATAATATTCCTTTACGTCCTAAGGGGTATCTAGAGAGTGGGATAGGTTTAATAACTACCCTAACCCTAACGCGTACCCTAACCCTAACCCCTACCCTAACCCTAACACGTACCCTAATCCTAACCCGTACCCTAAACCGAGCCCTAACCCTAACACTAACCCTAACCCTAACCCTAACCCATACCCTACACCGTACCCGAAGCCCTCCCCAAACCCGTACCCTAAGCCGTACCCTAAGCCTAACCCTAAGCCTAACCCTAACCCTAGGCTACCCTTGACTGCTTCTGCCTCCAATGAATTTCCTAAGCACTAGTGTTTTAAGGAACAGCTTAAAAAGAGAATCCTAATGTGATTTCTTTATAATGGGTGTGTTCCTTATCTTATCCTAGTGTCTAAAGTCTTCTCCATGGCTCGACCCCCAAATAATATTCCTTTACGTACTAAGGGGTAACTAGAGAGTGGGATAGGTTTAATAACTACCCTATTCGTAACACGTACCCTAACCCTAACCCCTACCCTAACCCTAAAACGAACCCTAATCCTAACCCGTACCCTAAAACGAGCCCTAACCCTAACACTAACCCTATCCCTAACCCTAACCCATACCCTACGCCGTTCGCGAAGCCCTCCCCGAACACGTACCCTAAGCCCTACCCTAAGCCTAACCGTAAGCCTAACCCTAACCCTAGGCTACCCTTGACTGCTTCTGCCTCCAATAGATTTCCTAAGCACTAGTGTTTTAAGGAACAGCTTAAAAAGAGAATCCTAATGTGATTTCTTTATAATGCGTGTGTTCCTTATATTATCTTAGTGTCTAAACTCTTCTCCATGGCTGGACCCCCTAATAATATTCCTTTACGTGCTAAGGGGTATCTAGAGAGTGGGATAGGTTTAATAACTACCCTAACCCTAACGCGTACCCTAACCCTAACCCCTATCCTAACCCTAACACGTACCCTAATCCTAACCCGTACCCTAAACCGAGCCCTAACCCTAACACTAACCCTAACCCTAACCCTAACCCATACCCTACGCCGTACCCGAAGCCCTCCCCGAACCCGTACCCTAAGCCGTACCCTAAGCCTAACCCTAAGCCTAACCCTAACCCTAGGCTACCCTTGACTGCTTCTGCCTCCAATAGATTTCCTAAGCACTAGTGTTTTAAGGAACAGCTTAAAAAGAGAATCCTAATGTGATTTCTTTATAATGTGTGTATTACTTATCTAATCCTAGTGTCTAAACTCTTCTCCATGGCTGGACCCCCAAATAATATTCCTTTACGTACTAAGGGGTAACTAGAGAGTGGGATAGGTTTAATAACTACCCTATTCGTAACACGTACCCTAACCCTAACCCCTACCCTAACCCTAACACGTACCCTAATCCTAACCCGTACCCTAAACCGAGCCCTAACCCTAACCTTAACCCTAACCCATACCCTACGCCGTACCCGAAGCCCTCCCCGAACCCGTACCCTAAGCCGTACCCTAAGCCTAACCCTAAGCCTAACCCTAACCCTAGGCTACCCTTGACTGCTTCTGCCTCCAATAGATTTCCTAAGCACTAGTGTTTTAAGGAACAGCTTAAAAAGAGAATCCTAATGTGATTTCTTTATAATGTGTGTATTACTTATCTAATCCTAGTGTCTAAACTCTTCTCCATGGCTGGACCCCCAAATAATATTCCTTTACGTACTAAGGGGTAACTAGAGAGTGGGATAGGTTTAATAACTACCCTATTCGTAACACGTACCCTAACCCTAACCCCTACCCTAACCCTAACACGTACCCTAATCCTAACCCGTACCCTAAACCGAGCCCTAACCCTAACCTTAACCCTAACCCATACCCTACGCCGTACCCGAAGCCCTCCCCGAACCCGTACCCTAAGCCGTACCCTAAGCCTAACCCTAAGCCTAACCCTAACCCTAGGCTACCCTTGACTGCTTCTGCCTCCAATAGATTTCCTAAGCACTAGTGTTTTAAGGAACAGCTTAAAAAGAGAATCCTAATATTATTTCTTTATAATGTGTGTGTTCCTTATATTATCTTAGTGTCTAAACTCTTCTCCATGGCTATACCCCCAAATAATATTCCTTTACGTGCTAAGGGGTATCTAGAGAGTGGGATAGGTTTAATAACTACCCTAACCGTAACGCGTACCCTAACCCTAACCCCTACCCTAACCCTAACATGTACCCTAATCCTAACCCGTACCCTAAACCGAGCCCTAACCCTAACACTAACCCTAACCCTAACCTTAACCCATACCCTACGCCGTACCCGAAGCCCTCCCCGAACACGTACCCTAAGCCGTACCCTAAGCCTAACCGTAAGCCTAACCCTAACCCTAGGCTACCCTTGACTGCTTCTGCCTCCAATAGATTTCCTAAGCACTAGTGTTTTAAGGAACAGCTTAAAAAGAGAATCCTAATGTGATTTCTTTATAATGGGTGTGTTCATTATCTTATCCTAGTATCTAAACTCTTCTCCATGGCTGGACCCCCAAATAATATTCCTTTACGTGCTAATGGGTAACTAGAGAGTGGGATAGGTTTAATAACTACCCTATCCGTAACACGTACCCTAACCCTAACCCCTACCCTAACCCTAACACGAACCCTAATCCTAACCCGTACCCTAAAACGAGCCCTAACCCTAACACTAAACCTAACCCTAACCCTAACCCATACCCTACGCCGTACCCGAAGCCCTCCCCGAACACGTACCCTAAGCCGTACCCTAAGCCTAACCCTAACCCTAGGCTACCCTTGACTGCTTCTGCCTCCAATAGATTTCCTAAGCACTAGTGTTTTAAGGAACAGCTTAAAAAGAGAATCCTAATGTGATTTCTTTATAATGGGTGTGTTCCTTATCTAATCCTAGTGTCTAAACTCTTCTCCATGGCTGGACCCCCAAATAATATTCCTTTATGTGCTAAGGGGTATCGAGAGAGTGGGATAGGTTTAATCACTACCCTAACCCTAACGCGTACCCTAACCCTAACCCCTACCCTAACCCTAACACGTACCCTAATCCTAACCCGTACCCTAAACCGAGCCCTAACCCTAACACTAACCCTAACCCTAACCCTAACCCATACCCTACGCCGTACCCGAAGCCCTCCCCGAACCCGTACCCTAAGCCGTACCCTAAGCCTAACCCTAAGCCTAACCCTAACCCTAGGCTACCCTTGACTGCTTCTGCCTCCAATAGATTTCCTAAGCACTAGTGTTTTAAGGAACAGCTTAAAAAGAGAATCCTAATGTGATTTCTTTATAATGTGTGTATTACTTATCTAATCCTAGTGTCTAAACTCTTCTCCATGGCTGGACCCCCAAATAATATTCCTTTACGTACTAAGGGGTAACTAGAGAGTGGGATAGGTTTAATAACTACCCTATTCGTAACACGTACCCTAACCCTAACCCCTACCCTAACCCTAACACGTACCCTAATCCTAACCCGTACCCTAAACCGAGCCCTAACCCTAACCTTAACCCTAACCCATACCCTACGCCGTACCCGAAGCCCTCCCCGAACCCGTACCCTAAGCCGTACCCTAAGCCTAACCCTAAGCCTAACCCTAACCCTAGGCTACCCTTGACTGCTTCTGCCTCCAATAGATTTCCTAAGCACTAGTGTTTTAAGGAACAGCTTAAAAAGAGAATCCTAATGTGATTTCTTTATAATGTGTGTATTACTTATATTATCTTAGTGTCTAAACTCTTCTCCATGGCTGGACCCCCAAATAATGTTCCTTTACGTGCTAAGGGGTATCTAGACAGTGGGATAGGTTTAATAACTACCCTAACCCTAACGCATACCCTAACCCTAACCCCTACCCTAACCCTAACACGTACCCTAATCCTAAACCGTACCCTAAACCGAGCCCTAACCCTAACACTAACCCTAACCCTAACCCTAACCCATACCCTACGCCGTACCCGAAGCCTTCCCCGAACCCGTACCCTAAGCCGTACCTTAAGCCTAACCCTAAGCCTAACCCTAACCCTAGGCTACCCTTGACTGCTTCTGCCTCCAATAGATTTCCTAAGCACTAGTGTTTTAAGGAACAGCTTAAAAAGAGAATCCTAATGTGATTTCTTTATAATGGGTGTGTTCCTTATCTTATCCTAGTGTCTAAAGTCTTCTCCATGGCTCGACCCCCAAATAATATTCCTTTACGTACTAAGGGGTAACTAGAGAGTGGGATAGGTTTAATAACTACCCTATTCGTAACACGTACCCTAACCCTAACCCCTACCCTAACCCTAAAACGAACCCTAATCCTAACCCGTACCCTAAAACGAGCCCTAACCCTAACACTAACCCTAACCCTAACCCTAACCCATACCCTACGCCGTACGCGAAGCCCTCCCCGAACACGTACCCTAAGCCGTACCCTAAGCCTAACCGTAAGCCTAACCCTAACCCTAGGCTACCCTTGACTGCTTCTGCCTCCAATAGATTTCCTAAGCACTAGTGTTTTAAGGAACAGCTTAAAAAGAGAATCCTAATGTGATTTCTTTACAATGTGTGTGTTCCTTATATTATCTTAGTGTCTAAACTCTTCTCCATGGCTGGACACCCAAATAATGTTCCTTTACGTGCTAAGGGGTATCTAGAGAGTGGGATAGGTTTAATAACTACCCTAACCCTAACGCGTACCCTAACCCTAACCCCTACCCTAACCCTAACACGTACCCTAATCCTAACCCGTACCCTAAACCGAGCCCTAACCCTAACACTAACCGTAACCCTAACCCTAACCCATACCCTACGCCGTAACCGAAGCCCTCCCCGAACCCGTACCCTAAGCCGTACCCTAAGCCTAACCCTAAGCCTAACCCTAACCCTAGGCTACCCTTGACTGCTTCTGCCTCCAATAGATTTCCTAAGCACTAGTGTTTTAAGGAACAGCTTAAAAAGAGAATCCTAATGTGATTTCTTTATAATGTGTGTGTTCCTTATATTATCTTAGTGTCTAAACTCTTCTCCATGGCTGGACCCCCAAATAATGTTCCTTTACGTGCTAAGGGGTATCTAGAGAGTGGGAGAGGTTTAATAACTACCCTAACCCTAACGCGTACCCTAACCCTAACCCCTACCCTAACCCTAACACGTACCCTAATCCTAAACCGTACCCTAAACCGAGCCCTAACCCTAACACTAACCCTAACCCTAACCCTAACGCATACCCTACGCCGTACCCGAAGCCCTCCCCGAACACGTACCCTAAGCCGTACCCTAAGCCTAACCCTAAGCCTAACCCCAACCCTAGGCTACCCTTGACTGCTTCTGCCTCCAATAGATTTCCTAAGCACTAGTGTTTTAAGGAACAGCTTAAAAAGAGAATCCTAATGTGATTTCTTTATAATGGGTGTGTTCCTTATCTAATCCTAGTGTCTAAACTCTTCTCCATGGCTGGACCCCCAAATAATATTCCTTTATGTGCTAAGGGGTATCTAGAGAGTGGGATAGGTTTAATCACTACCCTAACCCTAACGCGTACCCTAACCCTAACCCCTACCCTAACCCTAACATGTACCCTAATCCTAACCCGTACCCTAAACCGAGCCCTAACCCTAACACTAACCTAACCCTAACCCTAACCCATACCCTACGCCGTACCCGAAGCCCTCCCCAAACCCGTACCCTAAGCCGTACCCTAAGCCTAACCCTAAGCCTAACCCTAACCCTAGGCTACCCTTGACTGCTTCTGCCTCCAATATATTTCCTAAGCACTAGTGTTTTAAGGAACAGCTTAAAAAGAGAATCCTAATGTGATTTATTTATAATGTGTGTGTTCCTTATATTATCTTACTGTCTAAACTCTTCTCCATGGCTGGACCCCCAAATAATATTCCTTTACGTCCTAAGGGGTATCTAGAGAGTGGGATAGGTTTAATAACTACCCTAACCCTAACGCGAACCCTAACCCTAACCCCTACCCTAACCCTAACACGTACCCTAATCCTAACCCGTACCCTAAACCGAGCCCTAACCCTAACACTAACCCTAACCCTAACCCTAACCCATACCCTACGCCGTACCCGAAGCCCTCCCCAAACCCGTACCCTAAGCCGTACCCTAAGCCTAACCCTAAGCCTAACCCTAACCCTAGGCTACTCTTGACTGCTTCTGCCTCCAATGAATTTCCTAAGCACTAGTGTTTTAAGGAACAGCTTAAAAAGAGAATCCTAATGTGATTTCTTTATAATGGGTGTGTTCCTTATCTTATCCTAGTGTCTAAACTCTTCTCCATGGCTGCACCCCCAAATAATATTCCTTTACGTACTAAGGGGTAACTAGAGAGTGGGATAGGTTTAATAACTACCCTAACCCTAACGCGTACCCTAACCCTAACCCCTACCCTAAACCTAACACGTCCCCTAATCCTAACCCGTATTCTAAACCGAGCCCTAACCCTAACACTAACCCTAACCCTAACCCTAACCCATACCCTACGCCGTACCCGAAGCCCTCCCCGAACACGTACCCTAAGACGTACCCTAAGCCTAACCCTAAGCCTAACCCTAACCCTAGGCTACCCTTGACTGCTTCTGCCTCCAATAGAATTCCTAAGCACTAGTGTTTTAAGGAACAGCTTAAAAAGAGAATCCTAATGTGATTTCTTTATAATGGGTGTGTTCATTATCTTATTCTAGTGTCTAAACTCTTCTCCATGGCTGGACCCCCAAATAATATTCCTTTACGTGCTAATGGGTAACTAGAGAGTGGGATAGGTTTAATAACTACCCTATCCGTAACACGTTCCCTAACCCTAACCCCTACCCTAACCCTAACACGAACCCTAATCCTAACACGTACCCTAAAACGAGCCCTAACCCTAACACTAAACCTAACCCTAACCCTAACCCATACCCTACGCCGTACCCGAAGCCCTCCCCGAACACGTACCCTAAGCCGTACCCTAAGCCTAACCCTATGCCTAACCCTAACCCTAGGCTACCCTTGACTGCTTCTGCCTCCAATAGATTTCCTAAGCACTAGTGTTTTAAGGAACAGCTTAAAAAGAGAATCCTAATGTGATTTCTTTATAATGGGTGTGTTCCTTATCTAATCCTCGTGTCTAAACTCTTCTCCATGGCTGGACCCCCAAATAATATTCCTTTATGTGCTAAGGGGTATCGAGAGAGTGGGATAGGTTTAATCACTACCCTAACCCTAACGCGTACCCTAACCCTAACCCCTACCCTAACCCTAACACGTACCCTAATCCTAACCCGTACCCTAAACCGAGCCCTAACCCTAACACTAACCCTAACCCTAACCCTAACCCATACCCTACGCCGTACCCGAAGCCCTCCCCGAACCCGTACCCTAAGCCGTACCCTAAGCCTAGCCCTAACCCTAACCCTAACCCTAGGCTACCCTTGACTGCTTCTGCCTCCAATAGATTTCCTAAGCACTAGTGTTTTAAGGAACAGCTTAAAAAGAGAATCCTAATGTGATTTCTTTATAATGGGTGTGTTCCTTATCTTATCCTAGTGTCTAAACTCTTCTCCATGGCTGGACCCCCAAATAATATTCCTTTACGTGCTAAGGGGTAACTAGAGAGTGGGAAAGGTTTAATAACTACCCTATCCGTAACACGTACCCTAACCCTAACCCCTACCCTAACCCTAACACGAACCCTAATCCTAACCCGTACCCTAAAACGAGCCCTAACCCTAACACTAACCCTAACCCTAACCCTAACGCATACCCTACGCCGTACCCGAAGCCCTCCCCGAACACGTACCCTAAGCCGTACCCTAAGCCTAACCCTAAGCCTAACCCCAACCCTAGGCTACCCTTGACTGCTTCTGCCTCCAATAGATTTCCTAAGCACTAGTGTTTTAAGGAACAGCTTAAAAACAGAATCCTAATGTGATTTCTTTATAATGGGTGTGTTCCTTATCTTATCCTAGTGTCTAAACTCTTCTCCATGGCTGCACCCCCAAATAATATTCCTTTACGTGCTAAGGGGTAACTAGAGAGTGGGATAGGTTTAATAACTACCCTAACCCTAACGCGTACCCTAACCCTAACCCCTACCCTAAACCTAACACGTCCCCTAATCCTAACCCGTATTCTAAACCGAGCCCTAACCCTAACACTAACCCTAACCCTAACCCTAAACCATAACCTACGCCGTACCCGAAGCCCTCCCCGAACCCGTACCCTAAGCCGTACCCTAAGCCTAACCCTAAGCCTAACCCTAACCCTAGGCTACCCTTGACTGCTTCTGCCTCCAATAGATTTCCTAAGCACTAGTGTTTTAAGGAACAGCTTAAAAAGAGAATCCTAATGTGATTTCTTTATAATGGGTGTGTTGCTTATCTAATCCTAGTGTCTAAACTCTTCTCCATGGCTGGACCCCCAAATAATATTCCTTTACGTGCTAAGGGGTAACTAGAGAGTGGGATAGGTTTAATAACTACCCTAACCCTAACGCGTACCCTAACGCTAACCCCTACCCTAACCCTAACACGTACCCTAATCCTAACCCGTACCCTAAACCGAGCCCTAACCCTAACACTAACCCTAACCCTAACCCTAACCCATACCCTACGCCGTGCCCGAAGCCCTCCCCGAACCCGTACCCTAAGCCGTACCCTAAGCCTAACCCTAAGCCTAACCCTAACCCTAGGCTACCCTTGACTGCTTCTGCCTCCAATAGATTTCCTAAGCACTAGTGTTTTAAGGAACAGCTTAAAAAGAGAATCCTAATGTGATTTCTTTATAATGGGTGTTTTCCTTATCTTATCCTAGTGTCTAAACACTTCTCCATGGCTGGACCCCCAAATAATAATCCTTTACGTGCTAAGGGGTAACTAGAGAGTGGGATAGGTTTAATAACTACCCTAACCCTAACGCGTACCCTAACGCTAACACCTACCCTAACCCTAACACGTACCCTAATCCTAACCCGTACCCTAAACCGAGCCCTAACCCTAACACTAACCCTAACCTTAACCCTAACCCATACCCTACGCCGTACCCGAAGCCCTCCCCGAACCCGTACCCTAAGCCGTACCCTAAGCCTAACCCTAAGCCTAACCCTAACCCTAGGCTACCCTTGACTGCTTCTGCCTCCAATAGATTTCCTAAGCACTAGTGTTTTAAGGAAGAGCTTAAAAAGAGAATCCTAATGTTATTTCTTTATAATGTGTGTGTTCCTTATATTATCTTAGTGTCTAAACTCTTCTCCATGGCTGGACCCCCAAATAATATTCCTTTACGTGCTAAGGGGTATCTAGAGAGTGGGATAGGTTTAATAACTACCCTAACCGTAACGCGTACCCTAACCCTAACCCCTACCCTAACCCTAACATGTACCCTAATCCTAACCAGTACCCTAAACCGAGCCCTAACCCTAACACTAACCCTAACCCTAACCTTAACCCATACCCTACGCCGTACCCGAAGCCCTCCCTGAACACGTACCCTAAGCCGTACCCTAAGCCTAACCGTAAGCCTAACCCTAACCCTAGGCTACCCTTGACTGCTTCTGCCTCCAATAGATTTCCTAAGCACTAGTGTTTTAAGGAACAGCTTAAAAAGAGAATCCTAATGTGATTTCTTTATAATGGGTGTGTTCATTATCTTATCCTAGTATCTAAACTCTTCTCCATGGCTGGACACCCAAATAATATTCCTTTACGTGCTAATGGGTAACTAGAGAGTGGGATAGGTTTAATAACTACCCTATCCGTAACACGTACCCTAACCCTAACCCCTACCCTAACCCTAACACGAACCCTAATCCTAACCCGTACCCTAAAACGAGCCCTAACCCTAACACTAAACCTAACCCTAACCCTAACCCATACCCTACGCCATACCCGAAGCCCTCCCCGAACACGTACCCTAAGCCGTACCCTAAGCCTAACCCTAAGCCTAACCCTAACCCTAGGCTACCCTTGACTGCTTCTGCCTCCAATAGATTTCCTAAGCACTAGTGTTTTAAGGAACAGCTTAAAAAGAGAATCCTAATGTGATTTCTTTATAATGGGTGTGTTCCTTATCTAATCCTAGTGTCTAAACTCTTCTCCATGGCTGGACCCCCAAATAATATTCCTTTATGTGCTAAGGGGTATCGAGAGAGTGGGATAGGTTTAATCACTACCCTAACTCTAACGCGTACCCTAACCCTAACCCCTACCCTAACCCTAACACGTACCCTAATCCTAACCCGTACCCTAAACCGAGCCGTAACCCTAACACTAACCCTAACCCTAACCCTAACCCATACCCTACGCCGTACCCGAAGCCCTCCCCGAACCCGTACCCTAAGCCGTACCCTAAGCCTAACCCTAAGCCTAACCCTCACCCTAGGCTACCCTTGACTGCTTCTGCCTCCAATAGATTTCCTAAGCACTAGTGTTTTAAGGAACAGCTTAAAAAGAGAATCCTAATGTGATTTCTTTATAATGTGTGTATTACTTATATTATCTTAGTGTCTAAACTCTTCTCCATGGCTGGACCCCCAAATAATGTTCCTTTACGTGCTAAGGGGTATCTAGAGAGTGGGATAGGTTTAATAACTACCCTAACCCTAACGCATACCCTAACCCTAACCCCTACCCTAACCCTAACACGTACCCTAATCCTAAACCGTACCATAAACCGAGCCCTAACCCTAACACTAACCCTAACCCTAACCCTAACCCATACCCTACGCCGTACCCGAAGCCTTCCCCGAACCCGTACCCTAAGCCATACCTTAAGCCTAACCCTAAGCCTAACCCTAACCCTAGGCTACCCTTGACTGCTTCTGCCTCCAATAGATTTCCTAAGCACTAGTGTTTTAAGGAACAGCTTAAAAAGAGAATCCTAATATGATTTCTTTATAATGGGTGTGTTCATTATCTTATCCTAGTGTCTAAAGTCTTCTCCATGGCTCGACCCCCAAATAATATTCCTTTACGTACTAAGGGGTAACTAGAGAGTGGGATAGGTTTAATAACTACCCTATTCGTAACACGTACCCTAACCCTAACCCCTACCCTAACCCTAAAACGAACCCTAATCCTAACCCGTACCCTAAAACGAGCCCTAACCCTAACACTAACCCTATCCCTAACCCTAACCCATACCCTACGCCGTACGCGAAGCCCTCCCCGAACACGTACCCTAAGCCGTACCCTAAGCCTAACCGTAAGCCTAACCCTAACCCTAGGCTACCCTTGACTGCTTCTGCCTCCAATAGATTTCCTAAGCACTAGTGTTTTAAGGAACAGCTTAAAAAGAGAATCCTAATGTGATTTCTTTATAATGTGTGTGTTCCTTATATTATCTTAGTGTCTAAACTCTTCTCCATGGCTGGACCCCCTAATAATATTCCTTTACGTGCTAAGGGGTATCTAGAGAGTGGGATAGGTTTAATAACTACCCTAACCCTAACGCGTACCCTAACCCTAACCCCTATCCTAACCCTAACACGTACCCTAATCCTAACCCGTACCCTAAACCGAGCCCTAACCCTAACACTAACCCTAACCCTAACCCTAACCCATACCCTACGCCGTACCCGAAGCCCTCCCCGAACACGTACCCTAAGACGTACCCTAAGCCTAACCCTAAGCCTAACCCTAACCCTAGGCTACCCTTGACTGCTTCTGCCTCCAATAGAATTCCTAAGCACTAGTGTTTTAAGGAACAGCTTAAAAAGAGAATCCTAATGTGATTTCTTTATAATGGGTGTGTTCATTATCTTATCCTAGTGTCTAAACTCTTCTCCATGGCTGGACCCCCAAATAATATTCCTTTACGTGCTAATGGGTAACTAGAGAGTGGGATAGGTTTAATAACTACCCTATCCGTAACACGTTCCCTAACCCTAACCCCTACCCTAACCCTAACACGAACCCTAATCCTAACACGTACCCTAAAACGAGCCCTAACCCTAACACTAAACCTAACCCTAACCCTAACCCATACCCTACGCCGTACCCGAAGCCCTCCCCGAACACGTACCCTAAGCCGTACCCTAAGCCTAACCCTATGCCTAACCCTAACCCTAGGCTACCCTTGACTGCTTCTGCCTCCAATAGATTTCCTAAGCACTAGTGTTTTAAGGAACAGCTTAAAAAGAGAATCCTAATGTGATTTCTTTATAATGGGTGTGTTCCTTATCTAATCCTCGTGTCTAAACTCTTCTCCATGGCTGGACCCCCAAATAATATTCCTTTATGTGCTAAGGGGTATCGAGAGAGTGGGATAGGTTTAATCACTACCCTAACCCTAACGCGTACCCTAACCCTAACCCCTACCCTAACCCTAACACGTACCCTAATCCTAACCCGTACCCTAAACCGAGCCCTAACCCTAACCCTAACCCTAACCCATACCCTACGCCGTACCCGAAGCCCTCCCCGAACCCGTACCCTAAGCCGTACCCTAAGCCTAACCCTAACCCTAACCCTAACCCTAGGCTACCCTTGACTGCTTCTGCCTCCAATAGATTTCCTAAGCACTAGTGTTTTAAGGAACAGCTTAAAAAGAGAATCCTAATGTGATTTCTTTATAATGGGTGTGTTCCTTATCTTATCCTAGTGTCTAAATTCTTCTCCATGGCTGGACCCCCAAATAATATTCCTTTACGTGCTAAGGGGTAACTAGAGAGTGGGATAGGGTTAATAACTACCCTATCCGTAACACGTACCCTAACCCTAACCCCTACCCTAACCCTAACACGAACCCTAATCCTAACCCGTACCCTAAAACGAGCCCTAACCCTAACACTAACCCTAACCCTAACCCTAACGCATACCCTACGCCGTACCCGAAGCCCTCCCCGAACACGTACCCTAAGCCGTACCCTAAGCCTAACCCTAAGCCTAACCCCAACCCTATGCTACCCTTGACTGCTTCTGCCTCCAATAGATTTCCTAAGCACTAGTGTTTTAAGGAACAGCTTAAAAACAGAATCCTAATGTGATTTCTTTATAATGGGTGTGTTCCTTATCTAATCCTAGTGTCTAAACTCTTCTCCATGGCTGGACCCCCAAATAATATTCCTTTATGTGCTAAGGGGTATCTAGAGAGTGGGATAGGTTTAATCACTACCCTAAACCTAACGCGTACCCTAACCCTAACCCCTACCCTAACCCTAACACGTACCCTAATCCTAACCCGTACCCTAAACCGAGCCCTAACCCTAACACTAACCTAACCCTAACCCTAACCCATACCCTACGCCGTACCCGAAGCCCTCCCCGAACCCGTACCCTAAGCCGTACCCTAAGCCTAACCCTAAGCCTAACCCTAACCCTAGGCTACCCTTGACTGCTTCTGCCTCCAATAGATTGCCTAAGCACTAGAGTTTTAAGGAACAGCTTAAAAAGAGAATCCTAATGTGATTTCTTTATAATGTGTGTGTTCCTTATATTATCTTACTGTCTAAACTCTTCTCCATGGCTGGACCCCCAAATAATATTCCTTTACGTCCTAAGGGGTATCTAGAGAGTGGGATAGGTTTAATAACTACCCTAACCCTAACGCGTACCCTAACCCTAACCCCTACCCTAACCCTAACACGTACCCTAATCCTAACCCGTACCCTAAACCGAGCCCTAACCCTAACACTAACCCTAACCCTAACCCTAACCCATACCCTACGCCGTACCCGAAGCCCTCCCCAAACCCGTACCCTAAGCCGTACCCTAAGCCTAACCCTAAGCCTAACCCTAACCCTAGGCTACCCTTGACTGCTTCTGCCTCCAATGAATTTCCTAAGCACTAGTGTTTTAAGGAACATCTTAAAAAGAGAATCCTAATGTGATTTCTTTATAATGGGTGTGTTCCTTATCTTATCCTAGTGTCTAAACTCTTCTCCATGGCTGCACCCCCAAATAATATTCCTTTACGTGCTAAGGGGTAACTAGAGAGTGGGATAGGTTTAATAACTACCCTAACCCTAACGCGTACCCTAACCCTAACCCCTACCCTAAACCTAACACGTACCCTAATCCTAACCCGTATTCTAAACCGAGCCCTAACCCTAACACTAACCCTAACCCTAACCCTAACCCATAACCTACGCCGTACCCGAAGCCCTCCCCGAACCCGTACCCTAAGCCGTACCCTAAGCCTAACCCTAAGCCTAACCCTAACCCTAGGCTACCCTTGACTGCTTCTGCCTCCAATAGATTTCCTAAGCACTAGTGTTTTAAGGAAGAGCTTAAAAAGAGAATCCTAATGTGATTTCTTTATAATGGGTGTGTTCCTTATATTATCTTAGTGTCTAAACTCTTCTCCATGGCTGGACCCCCAAATAATATTCCTTTACGTGCTAAGGGGTATCTAGAGAGTGGGATAGGTTTAATAACTACCCTAACCGTAACGCGTACCCTAACCCTAACCCCTACCCTAACCCTAACATGTACCCTAATCCTAAACCGTACCCTAAACCGAGCCCTAACCCTAACACTAACCCTAACCCTAACCCTAACCCATACCCTACGCCGTACCCGAAGCCCTCCCTGAACACGTACCCTAAGCCTTACCCTAAGCCTAACCCTAAGCCTAACCCTAACCCTAGGCTACCCTTGACTGCTTCTGCCTCCAATAGATTTCCTAAGCACTAGTGTTTTAAGGAACAGCTTAAAAAGAGAATCCTAATGTGATTTCTTTATAATGGGTGTGTTCCTTATCTTATCCTAGTGTCTAAACTCTTCTCCATGGCTGGACCCCCAAATAATATTCCTTTACGTGCTAAGGGGTAACTAGAGAGTGGGATAGGTTTAATAACTACCCTATCCGTAACACGTACCCTAACCCTAACCCCTACCCTAACCCTAACACGAACCCTAATCCTAACCCGTAACCTAAACCGAGCCCTAACCCTAACACTAACCCTAACCCTAACCCTAACCCATACCCTACGCCGTACCCGAAGCCCTCCCCGAACCCGTACCCTAAGCCGTACCCTAAGCCTAACCCTAAGCCTAACCCTAACCCTAGGCTACCCTTGACTGCTTCTGCCTCCAGTAGATTTCCTAAGCACTAGTGTATTAAGGAACAGCTTAAAAAGAGAATCCTAATGTGATTTCTTTATAATGTGTGTGTTCCTTATCTTATCCTAGTGTCTAAACTCTTCTCCATGGCTGGACCCCCAAATAATATTCCTTTACGTGCTAAGGGGTAACTAGAGAGTGGGATAGGTTTAATAACTACCCTAACCCTAACGCGTACCCTAACGCTAACCCCTACCCTAACCCTAACACGTACCCTAATCCTAACCCGTACCCTAAACCGAGCCCTAACCATAACACTAACCCTAACCCTAACCCTAACCCATACCCTACGCCGTGCCCGAAGCCCTCCCCGAACCCGTACCCTAAGCCGTACCCTAAGCCTAACCCTAAGCCTAACCCTAACCCTAGGCTACCCTTGACTGCTTCTGCCTCCAATAGATTTCCTAAGCACTAGTGTTTCAAGGAACAGCTTAAAAAGAGAATCCTAATGTGATTTCTTTATAATGGGTGTGTTCCTTATTTTATCCTAGTGTCTAAACTCTTCTCCATGGCTGGACCCCCAAATAATATTCCTTTACGTGCTAAGGGGTAACTAGAGAGTGGGATAGGGTTAATAACTACCCTAACCCTAACGCGTACCCTAACGCTAACCCCTACCCTAACCCTAACACGTACCCTAATCCTAACCCGTACCCTAAACCGAGCCCTAACCCTAACACTAACCCTAACCTTAACCCTAACCCATACCCTACGCCGTACCCGAAGCCCGCCCCGAACCCGTACCCTAAGCCGTGCCCTAAGCCTAACCCTAAGCCTAACCCTAACCCTAGGCTACCCTTGACTGCTTCTGCCTCCAATAGATTTCCTAAGCACTAGTGTTTTAAGGAACAGCTTAAAAAGAGAATCCTAATGTGATTTCTTTATAATGTGTGTGTTCCTTATATTATCTTAGTGTCTAAACTCTTCTCCATGGCTGGACCCCCAAATAATGTTCCTTTACGTGCTAAGGGGTATCTAGAGAGTGGGAGAGGTTTAATAACTACCCTAACCCTAACGCGTACCCTAACCCTAACCCCTACCCTAACCCTAACACGTACCCTAATCCTAAACCGTACCCTAAACCGAGCCCTAACCCTAACACTAACCGTAACCCTAACCCTAACCCATACCCTACGCCGTACCCGAAGCCCTCCCCGAACCCGTACCCTAAGCCGTACCCTAAGCCTAACCCTAAGCCTAACCCTAACCCTAGGCTACCCTTGACTGCTTCTGCCTCCAATACATTTCCTAAGCACTAGTGTTTTAAGGAACAGCTTAAAAAGAGAATCCTAATGTGATTTCTTTATAATGGGTGTGTTCCTTATCTTATCCTAGTGTCTCAACTCTTCTCCATGGCTGGACCCCCAAATAATATTCCTTTACGTACTAAGGGGTAACTAGAGAGTGGGATAGGTTTAATAACTACCCTATTCGTAACACGTACCCTAACCCTAACCCCTACCCTAACCCTAACACGAACCCTAATCCTAACCCGTACCCTAAAACGAGCCCTAACCCTAACACTAACCCTAACCCTAACCCTAACCCATACCCTACGCCGTACCCGAAGCCCTCCCCGTAACCGTACCCTAAGCCGTACCCTAAGCCTAACCCTAAGCCTAACCCTAACCCTAGGCTACCCTTGACTGCTTCTGCCTCCAATAGATTTCCTAAGCACTAGTGTTTTAAGGAACAGCTTAAAAAGAGAATCCTAATGTGATTTCTTTATAATGTGTGTGTTCCTTATATTATCTTAGTGTCTAAACTCTTCTCCATGGCTGGACACGCAAATAATGTTCCTTTACGTGCTAAGGGGTATCTAGAGAGTGGGATAGGTTTAATAACTACCCTAACCCTAACGCGTACCCTAACCCTAACCCCTACCCTAACCCTAACACGTACCCTAATCCTAACCCGTACCCTAAACCGAGCCCTAACCCTAACACTAACCGTAACCCTAACCCTAACCCATACCCTACGCCGTACCCGAAGCCCTCCCCGAACCCGTACCCTAAGCCATACCCTAAGCCTAACCGTAAGCCTAACCCTAACCCTAGGCTACCCTTGACTGCTTCTGCCTCCAATACATTTCCTAAGCACTAGTGTTTTAAGGAACAGCTTAAAAAGAGAATCCTAATGTGATTTCTTTATAATGGGTGTGTTCCTTATCTAATCCTAGTGTCTAAACTCTTCTCCATGGCTGGACCCCCAAATAATATTCCTTTATGTGCTAAGGGGTATCTAGAGAGTGGGATAGGTTTAATCACTACCCTAACCCTAACGCGTACCCTAACCCTAACCCCTACCCTAACCCTAACACGTACCCTAATCCTAACCCGTACCCTAAACCGAGCCCTAACCCTAACCTTAACCCTAACCCATACCCTACGCCGTACCCGAAGCCCTCCCCGAACCCGTACCCTAAGCCGTACCCTAAGCCTAACCCTAAGCCTAACCCTAACCCTAGGCTACCCTTGACTGCTTCTGCCTCCAATAGATTTCCTAAGCACTAGTGTTTTAAGGAACAGCTTAAAAAGAGAATCCTAATATTATTTCTTTATAATGTGTGTGTTCCTTATATTATCTTAGTGTCTAAACTCTTCTCCATGGCTGGACCCCCAAATAATATTCCTTTACGTGCTAAGGGGTATCTAGAGAGTGGGATAGGTTTAATAACTACCCTAACCGTAACGCGTACCCTAACCCTAACCCCTACCCTAACCCTAACATGTACCCTAATCCTAACCCGTACCCTAAACCGAGCCCTAACACTAACACTAACCCTAACCCTAACCTTAACCCATACCCTACGCCGTACCCGAAGCCCTCCCCGAACACGTACCCTAAGCCGTTCCCTAAGCCTAACCGTAAGCCTAACCCTAACCCTAGGCTACCCTTGACTGCTTCTGCCTCCAATAGATTTCCTAAGCACTAGTGTTTTAAGGAACAGCTTAAAAAGAGAATCCTAATGTGATTTCTTTATAATGGGTGTGTTCATTATCTTATCCTAGTATCTAAACTCTTCTCCATGGCTGGACCCCCAAATAATATTCCTTTACGTGCTAATGGGTAACTAGAGAGTGGGATAGGTTTAATAACTACCCTATCCGTAACACGTACCCTAACCCTAACCCCTACCCTAACCCTAACACGAACCCTAATCCTAACCCGTACCCTAAAACGAGCCCTAACCCTAACACTAAACCTAACCCTAACCCTAACCCATACCCTACGCCGTACCCGAAGCCCTCCCCGAACACGTACCCTAAGCCGTACCCTAAGCCTAACCCTAACCCTAGGCTACCCTTGACTGCTTCTGCCTCCAATAGATTTCCTAAGCACTAGTGTTTTAAGGAACAGCTTAAAAAGAGAATCCTAATGTGATTTCTTTATAATGGGTGTGTTCCTTATCTAATCCTAGTGTCTAAACTCTTCTCCATGGCTGGACCCCCAAATAATATTCCTTTATGTGCTAAGGGGTATCGAGAGAGTGGGATAGGTTTAATCACTACCCTAACCCTAACGCGTACCCTAACCCTAACCCCTACCCTAACCCTAACACGTACCCTAATCCTAACCCGTACCCTAAACCGAGCCCTAACCCTAACACTAACCCTAACCCTAACCCTAACCCATACCCTACGCCGTACCCGAAGCCCTCCCCGAACCCGTACCCTAAGCCGTACCCTAAGCCTAACCCTAAGCCTAACCCTAACCTTAGGCTACCCTTGACTGCTTCTGCCTCCAATAGATTTCCTAAGCACTAGTGTTTTAAGGAACAGCTTAAAAAGAGAATCCTAATGTGATTTCTTTATAATGTGTGTATTACTTATATTATCTTAGTGTCTAAACTCTTCTCCATGGCTGGACCCCCAAATAATGTTCCTTTACGTGCTAAGGGGTATCTAGAGAGTGGGATAGGTTTAATAACTACCCTAACCCTAACGCATACCCTAACCCTAACCCCTACCCTAACCCTAACACGTACCCTAATCCTAAACCGTACCCTAAACCGAGCCCTAACCCTAACACTAACCCTAACCCTAACCCTAACCCATACCCTACGCCGTACCCGAAGCCTTCCCCGAACCCGTACCCTAAGCCGTACCTTAAGCCTAACCCTAAGCCTAACCCTAACCCTAGGCTACCCTTGACTGCTTCTGCCTCCAATAGATTTCCTAAGCACTAGTGTTTTAAGGAACAGCTTAAAAAGAGAATCCTAATGTGATTTCTTTATAATGGGTGTGTTCCTTATCTTATCCTAGTGTCTAAAGTCTTCTCCATGGCTCGACCCCCAAATAATATTCCTTTACGTACTAAGGGGTAACTAGAGAGTGGGATAGGTTTAATAACTACCCTATTCGTAACACGTACCCTAACCCTAACCCCTACCCTAACCCTAAAACGAACCCTAATCCTAACCCGTACCCTAAAACGAGCCCTAACCCTAACACTAACCCTAACCCTAACCCTAACCCATACCCTACGCCGTACGCGAAGCCCTCCCCGAACACGTACCCTAAGCCGTACCCTAAGCCTAACCGTAAGCCTAACCCTAACCCTAGGCTACCCTTGACTGCTTCTGCCTCCAATAGATTTCCTAAGCACTAGTGTTTTAAGGAACAGCTTAAAAAGAGAATCCTAATGTGATTTCTTTACAATGTGTGTGTGCCTTATATTATCTTAGTGTCTAAACTCTTCTCCATGGCTGGACACCCAAATAATGTTCCTTTACGTGCTAAGGGGTATCTAGAGAGTGGGATAGGTTTAATAACTACCCTAACCCTAACGCGTACCCTAACCCTAACCCCTACCCTAACCCTAACACGTACCCTAATCCTAACCCGTACCCTAAACCGAGCCCTAACCCTAACACTAACCGTAACCCTAACCCTAACCCATACCCTACGCCGTACCCGAAGCCCTCCCCGAACCCGTACCCTAAGCCGTACCCTAAGCCTAACCCTAAGCCTAACCCTAACCCTAGGCTACCCTTGACTGCTTCTGCCTCCAATAGATTTCCTAAGCACTAGTGTTTTAAGGAACAGCTTAAAAAGAGAATCCTAATGTGATTTCTTTATAATGGGTGTGTTCCTTATCTTATCCTAGTGTCTAAAGTCTTCTCCATGGCTCGACCCCCAAATAATATTCCTTTACGTACTAAGGGGTAACTAGAGAGTGGGATAGGTTTAATAACTACCCTATTCGTAACACGTACCCTAACCCTAACCCCTACCCTAACCCTAAAACGAACCCTAATCCTAACCCGTACCCTAAAACGAGCCCTAACCCTAACACTAACCCTAACCCTAACCCTAACCCATACCCTACGCCGTACGCGAAGCCCTCCCCGAACACGTACCCTAAGCCGTACCCTAAGCCTAACCGTAAGCCTAACCCTAACCCTAGGCTACCCTTGACTGCTTCTGCCTCCAATAGATTTCCTAAGCACTAGTGTTTTAAGGAACAGCTTAAAAAGAGAATCCTAATGTGATTTCTTTACAATGTGTGTGTGCCTTATATTATCTTAGTGTCTAAACTCTTCTCCATGGCTGGACACCCAAATAATGTTCCTTTACGTGCTAAGGGGTATCTAGAGAGTGGGATAGGTTTAATAACTACCCTAACCCTAACGCGTACCCTAACCCTAACCCCTACCCTAACCCTAACACGTACCCTAATCCTAACCCGTACCCTAAACCGAGCCCTAACCCTAACACTAACCGTAACCCTAACCCTAACCCATACCCTACGCCGTACCCGAAGCCCTCCCCGAACCCGTACCCTAAGCCGTACCCTAAGCCTAACCCTAAGCCTAACCCTAACCCTAGGCTACCCTTGACTGCTTCTGCCTCCAATAGATTTCCTAAGCACTAGTGTTTTAAGGAACAGCTTAAAAAGAGAATCCTAATGTGATTTCTTTATAATGGGTGTGTTCCTTATCTAATCCTCGTGTCTAAACTCTTCTCCATGGCTGGACCCCCTAATAATATTCCTTTATGTGCTAAGGGGTATCGAGAGAGTGGGATAGGTTTAATCACTACCCTAACCCTAACGCGTACCCTAACCCTAACCCCTACCCTAACCCTAACACGTACCCTAATCCTAACCCGTACCCTAAACCGAGCCCTAACCCTAACACTAACCCTAACCCTAACCCTAACCCATACCCTACGCCGTACCCGAAGCCTTCCCCGAACCCGTACCCTAAGCCGTACCTTAAGCCTAACCCTAAGCCTAACCCTAACCCTAGGCTACCCTTGACTGCTTCTGCCTCCAATAGATTTCCTAAGCACTAGTGTTTTAAGGAACAGCTTAAAAAGAGAATCCTAATGTGATTTCTTTATAATGGGTGTGTTCCTTATCTTATCCTAGTGTCTAAAGTCTTCTCCATGGCTCGACCCCCAAATAATATTCCTTTACGTACTAAGGGGTAACTAGAGAGTGGGATAGGTTTAATAACTACCCTATTCGTAACACGTACCCTAACCCTAACCCCTACCCTAACCCTAAAACGAACCCTAATCCTAACCCGTACCCTAAAACGAGCCCTAACCCTAACACTAACCCTAACCCTAACCCTAACCCATACCCTACGCCGTACGCGAAGCCCTCCCCGAACACGTACCCTAAGCCGTACCCTAAGCCTAACCGTAAGCCTAACCCTAACCCTAGGCTACCCTTGACTGCTTCTGCCTCCAATAGATTTCCTAAGCACTAGTGTTTTAAGGAACAGCTTAAAAAGAGAATCCTAATGTGATTTCTTTACAATGTGTGTGTGCCTTATATTATCTTAGTGTCTAAACTCTTCTCCATGGCTGGACACCCAAATAATGTTCCTTTACGTGCTAAGGGGTATCTAGAGAGTGGGATAGGTTTAATAACTACCCTAACCCTAACGCGTACCCTAACCCTAACCCCTACCCTAACCCTAACACGTACCCTAATCCTAACCCGTACCCTAAACCGAGCCCTAACCCTAACACTAACCGTAACCCTAACCCTAACCCATACCCTACGCCGTACCCGAAGCCCTCCCCGAACCCGTACCCTAAGCCGTACCCTAAGCCTAACCCTAAGCCTAACCCTAACCCTAGGCTACCCTTGACTGCTTCTGCCTCCAATAGATTTCCTAAGCACTAGTGTTTTAAGGAACAGCTTAAAAAGAGAATCCTAATGTGATTTCTTTATAATGGGTGTGTTCCTTATCTTATCCTAGTGTCTAAAGTCTTCTCCATGGCTCGACCCCCAAATAATATTCCTTTACGTACTAAGGGGTAACTAGAGAGTGGGATAGGTTTAATAACTACCCTATTCGTAACACGTACCCTAACCCTAACCCCTACCCTAACCCTAAAACGAACCCTAATCCTAACCCGTACCCTAAAACGAGCCCTAACCCTAACACTAACCCTAACCCTAACCCTAACCCATACCCTACGCCGTACGCGAAGCCCTCCCCGAACACGTACCCTAAGCCGTACCCTAAGCCTAACCGTAAGCCTAACCCTAACCCTAGGCTACCCTTGACTGCTTCTGCCTCCAATAGATTTCCTAAGCACTAGTGTTTTAAGGAACAGCTTAAAAAGAGAATCCTAATGTGATTTCTTTACAATGTGTGTGTGCCTTATATTATCTTAGTGTCTAAACTCTTCTCCATGGCTGGACACCCAAATAATGTTCCTTTACGTGCTAAGGGGTATCTAGAGAGTGGGATAGGTTTAATAACTACCCTAACCCTAACGCGTACCCTAACCCTAACCCCTACCCTAACCCTAACACGTACCCTAATCCTAACCCGTACCCTAAACCGAGCCCTAACCCTAACACTAACCGTAACCCTAACCCTAACCCATACCCTACGCCGTACCCGAAGCCCTCCCCGAACCCGTACCCTAAGCCGTACCCTAAGCCTAACCCTAAGCCTAACCCTAACCCTAGGCTACCCTTGACTGCTTCTGCCTCCAATAGATTTCCTAAGCACTAGTGTTTTAAGGAACAGCTTAAAAAGAGAATCCTAATGTGATTTCTTTATAATGGGTGTGTTCCTTATCTAATCCTCGTGTCTAAACTCTTCTCCATGGCTGGACCCCCTAATAATATTCCTTTATGTGCTAAGGGGTATCGAGAGAGTGGGATAGGTTTAATCACTACCCTAACCCTAACGCGTACCCTAACCCTAACCCCTACCCTAACCCTAACACGTACCCTAATCCTAACCCGTACCCTAAACCGAGCCCTAACCCTAACACTAACCCTAACCCTAACCCTAACCCATACCCTACGCCGTACCCGAAGCCCTCCCCGAACCCGTACCCTAAGCCGTACCCTAAGCCTAACCCTAAGCCTAACCCTAACCCTAGGCTACCCTTGACTGCTTCTGCCTCCAATAGATTTCCTAAGCACTAGTGTTTTAAGGAACAGCTTAAAAAGAGAATCCTAATGTGATTTCTTTATAATGGGTGTGTTCCTTATCTTATCCTAGTGTCTAAACTCTTCTCCATGGCTGGACCCCCAAATAATATTCCTTTACGTGCTAAGGGGTAACTAGAGAGTGGGATAGGTTTAATAACTACCCTATCCGTAACACGTACCCTAACCCTAACCCCTACCCTAACCCTAACACGAACCCTAATCCTAACCCGTACCCTAAAACGAGCCCTAACCCTAACACTAACCCTAACCCTAACCCTAACGCCTACCCTACGCCGTACCCGAAGCCCTCCCCGAACACGTACCCTAAGCCGTACCCTAAGCCTAACCCTAAGCCTAACCCCAACCCTAGGCTACCCTTGACTGCTTCTGCCTCCAATAGATTTCCTAAGCACTAGTGTTTTAAGGAACAGCTTAAAAACAGAATCCTAATGTGATTTCTTTATAATGGGTGTGTTCCTTATCTAATCCTAGTGTCTAAACTCTTCTCCATGGCTGGACCCCCAAATAATATTCCTTTATGTGCTAAGGGGTATCTAGAGAGTGGGATAGGTTTAATCACTACCCTAACCCTAACGCGTACCCTAACCCTAACCCCTACCCTAACCCTAACACGTACCCTAATCCTAACCCGTACCCTAAACCGAGCCCTAACCCTAACCTTAACCCTAACCCATACCCTACGCCGTACCCGAAGCCCTCCCCGAACACGTACCCTAAGCCATACCCTAAGCCTAACCCTAAGCCTAACCCTAACCCTAGGCTACCCTTGACTGCTTCTGCCTCCAATACATTTCCTAAGCACTAGTGTTTTAAGGAACAGCTTAAAAAGAGAATCCTAATGTGATTTCTTTATAATGGGTGTGTTCCTTATCTTATCCTAGTGTCTAAAGTCTTCTCCATGGCTGGACCCCCAAATAATATTCCTTTACGTACTAAGGGGTAACTAGAGAGTGGGATAGGCTTAATAACTACCCTATTCGTAACACGTACCCTAACCCTAACCCCTACCCTAACCCTAACACGAACCCTAATCCTAACCCGTACCCTAAAAAGAGCCCTAACCCTAACACTAACCCTAACCCTAACCCTAACCCATACCCTACGCCGTACCCGAAGCCCTCCCCGAACACGTACCCTAAGCCGTACCCTAAGCCTAAGCCTAAGCCTAACCCTAACCCTAGGCCACCCTTGACTGCTTCTGCCTCCAATAGAATTCCTAAGCACTAGTGTTTTAAGGAACAGCTTAAAAAGAGAATCCTAATGTGATTTCTTTATAATGGGTGTGTTCATTATCTTATCCTAGTGTCTAAACTCTTCTCCATGGCTGGACCCCCAAATAATATTCCTTTACGTGCTAATGGGTAACTAGAGAGTGGGATAGGTTTAATAACTACCCTATCCGTAACACGTTCCCTAACCCTAACCCCTACCCTAACCCTAACACGAACCCTAATCCTAACACGTACCCTAAAACGAGCCCTAACCCTAACACTAAACCTAAGCCTAACCCTAACCCATACCCTACGCCGTACCCGAAGCCCTCCCCGAACACGTACCCTAAGCCGTACCCTAAGCCTAAGCCTAAGCCTAACCCTAACCCTAGGCTACCCTTGACTGCTTCTGCCTCCAATAGATTTCCTAAGCACTAGTGTTTTAAGGAACAGCTTAAAAAGAGAATCCTAATGTGATTTCTTTATAATGTGTGTGTTCCTTATATTATCTTAGTGTCTAAACTCTTCTCCATGGCTGGACCCCCAAATAATGTTCCTTTACGTGCTAAGGGGTATCTAGAGAGTGGGAGAGGTTTAATAACTACCCTAACCCTAACGCGTACCCTAACCCTAACCCCTACCCTAACCCTAACACGTACCCTAATCCTAACCCGTACCCTAAACCGAGCCCTAACCCTAACACTAACCGTAACCCTAACCCTAACCCATACCCTACGCCGTACCCGAAGCCCTCCCCGAACCCGTACCCTAAGCCGTACCCTAAGCCTAACCCTAAGCCTAACCCTAACCCTAGGCTACCCTTGACTGCTTCTGCCTCCAATACATTTCCTAAGCACTAGTGTTTTAAGGAACAGCTTAAAAAGAGAATCCTAATGTGATTTCTTTATAATGGGTGTGTTCCTTATCTTATCCTAGTGTCTCAACTCTTCTCCATGGCTGGACCCCCAAAAAATATTCCTTTACGTACTAAGGGGTAACTAGAGAGTGGGATAGGTTTAATAACTACCCTATTCGTAACACGTACCCTAACCCTAACCCCTACCCTAACCCTAACACGAACCCTAATCCTAACCCGTACCCTAAAACGAGCCCTAACCCTAACACTAACCCTAACCCTAACCCTAACCCATACCCTACGCCGTACCCGAAGCCCTCCCCGAACACGTACCCTAAGCCGTACCCTAAGCCTAACCCTAAGCCTAACCCTAACCCTAGGCTACCCTTGACTGCTTCTGCCTCCAATAGATTTTCTAAGCACTAGTGTTTTAAGGAACAGCTTAAAAAGAGAATCCTAATGTGATTTCTTTATAATGGGTGTGTTCCTTATCTAATCCTAGTGTCTAAACTCTTCTCCATGGCTGGACCCCCAAATAATATTCCTTTATGTGCTAAGGGGTATCTAGAGAGTGGGATAGGTTTAATCACTACCCTAACCCTAACGCGTACCCTAACCCTAACCCCTACCCTAACCCTAACACGTACCCTAATCCTAACCCGTACCCTAAACCGAGCCCTAACCCTAACCTTAACCCTAACCCATACCCTACGCCGTACCCGAAGCCCTCCCCGAACCCGTACCCTAAGCCGTACCCTAAGCCTAACCCTAAGCCTAACCCTAACCCTAGGCTACCCTTGACTGCTTCTGCCTCCAATAGATTTCCTAAGCACTAGTGTTTTAAGGAACAGCTTAAAAAGAGAATCCTAATATTATTTCTTTATAATGTGTGTGTTCCTTATATTATCTTAGTGTCTAAACTCTTCTCCATGGCTGGACCCCCAAATAATATTCCTTTACGTGCTAAGGGGTATCTAGAGAGTGGGATAGGTTTAATAACTACCCTAACCGTAACGCGTACCCTAACCCTAACCCCTACCCTAACCCTAACATGTACCCTAATCCTAACCCGTACCCTAAACCGAGCCCTAACCCTAACACTAACCCTAACCCTAACCTTAACCCATACCCTACGCCGTACCCGAAGCCCTCCCCGAACACGTACCCTAAGCCGTATCCTAAGCCTAACCGTAAGCCTAACCCTAACCCTAGGCTACCCTTGACTGCTTCTGCCTCCAATAGATTTCCTAAGCACTAGTGTTTTAAGGAACAGCTTAAAAAGAGAATCCTAATGTGATTTCTTTATAATGGGTGTGTTCATTATCTTATCCTAGTATCTAAACTCTTCTCCATGGCTGGACCCCCAAATAATATTCCTTTACGTGCTAATGGGTAACTAGAGAGTGGGATAGGTTTAATAACTACCCTATCCGTAACACGTACCCTAACCCTAACCCCTACCCTAACCCTAACACGAACCCTAATCCTAACCCGTACCCTAAAACGAGCCCTAACCCTAACACTAAACCTAACCCTAACCCTAACCCATACCCTACGCCGTACCCGAAGCCCTCCCCGAACACGTACCCTAAGCCGTACCCTAAGCCTAACCCTAACCCTAGGTTACCCTTGACTGCTTCTGCCTCCAATAGATTTCCTAAGCACTAGTGTTTTAAGGAACAGCTTAAAAAGAGAATCCTAATGTGATTTCTTTATAATGGGTGTGTTCCTTATCTAATCCTAGTGTCTAAACTCTTCTCCATGGCTGGACCCCCAAATAATATTCCTTTATGTGCTAAGGGGTATCGAGAGAGTGGGATAGGTTTAATCACTACCCTAACCCTAACGCGTACCCTAACCCTAACCCCTACCCTAACCCTAACACGTACCCTAATCCTAACCCGTACCCTAAACCGAGCCCTAACCCTAACACTAACCCTAACCCTAACCCTAACCCATACCCTACGCCGTACCCGAAGCCCTCCCCGAACCCGTACCCTAAGCCGTACCCTAAGCCTAACCCTAAGCCTAACCCTAACCCTAGGCTACCCTTGACTGCTTCTGCCTCCAATAGATTTCCTAAGCACTAGTGTTTTAAGGAACAGCTTAAAAAGAGAATCCTAATGTGATTTCTTTATAATGTGTGTATTACTTATATTATCTTAGTGTCTAAACTCTTCTCCATGGCTGGACCCCCAAATAATGTTCCTTTACGTGCTAAGGGGTATCTAGAGAGTGGGATAGGTTTAATAACTACCCTAACCCTAACGCATACCCTAACCCTAACCACTACCCTAACCCTAACACGTACCCTAATCCTAAACCGTACCCTAAACCGAGCCCTAACCCTAACACTAACCTTAACCTTAACCCTAACCCATACCCTACGCCGTACCCGAAGCCTTCCCCGAACCCGTACCCTAACCCGTACCTTAAGCCTAACCCTAAGCCTAACCCTAACCCTAGGCTACCCTTGACTGCTTCTGCCTCCAATAGATTTCCTGAGCACTAGTGTTTTAAGGAACAGCTTAAAAAGAGAATCCTAATGTGATTTCTTTATAATGGGTGTGTTCCTTATTTTATCCTAGTGTCTAAACTCTTCTCCATGGCTGGACCCCCAAATAATATTCCTTTACGTGCTAAGGGGTAACTAGAGAGTGGGATAGGGTTAATAACTACCCTAACCCTAACGCGTACCCTAACGCTAACCCCTACCCTAACCCTAACACGTACCCTAATCCTAACCCGTACCCTAAACCGAGCCCTAACCCTAACACTAACCCTAACCTTAACCCTAACCCATACCCTACGCCGTACCCGAAGCCCGCCCCGAACCCGTACCCTAAGCCGTGCCCTAAGCCTAACCCTAAGCCTAACCCTAACCCTAGGCTACCCTTGACTGCTTCTGCCTCCAATAGATTTCCTAAGCACTAGTGTTTTAAGGAACAGCTTAAAAAGAGAATCCTAATGTGATTTCTTTATAATGTGTGTGTTCCTTATATTATCTTAGTGTCTAAACTCTTCTCCATGGCTGGACCCCCAAATAATGTTCCTTTACGTGCTAAGGGGTATCTAGAGAGTGGGAGAGGTTTAATAACTACCCTAACCCTAACGCGTACCCTAACCCTAACCCCTACCCTAACCCTAACACGTACCCTAATCCTAAACCGTACCCTAAACCGAGCCCTAACCCTAACACTAACCGTAACCCTAACCCTAACCCATACCCTACGCCGTACCCGAAGCCCTCCCCGAACCCGTACCCTAAGCCGTACCCTAAGCCTAACCCTAAGCCTAACCCTAACCCTAGGCTACCCTTGACTGCTTCTGCCTCCAATACATTTCCTAAGCACTAGTGTTTTAAGGAACAGCTTAAAAAGAGAATCCTAATGTGATTTCTTTATAATGGGTGTGTTCCTTATCTTATCCTAGTGTCTCAACTCTTCTCCATGGCTGGACCCCCAAATAATATTCCTTTACGTACTAAGGGGTAACTAGAGAGTGGGATAGGTTTAATAACTACCCTATTCGTAACACGTACCCTAACCCTAACCCCTACCCTAACCCTAACACGAACCCTAATCCTAACCCGTACCCTAAAACGAGCCCTAACCCTAACACTAACCCTAACCCTAACCCTAACCCATACCCTACGCCGTACCCGAAGCCCTCCCCGTAACCGTACCCTAAGCCGTACCCTAAGCCTAACCCTAAGCCTAACCCTAACCCTAGGCTACCCTTGACTGCTTCTGCCTCCAATAGATTTCCTAAGCACTAGTGTTTTAAGGAACAGCTTAAAAAGAGAATCCTAATGTGATTTCTTTATAATGTGTGTGTTCCTTATATTATCTTAGTGTCTAAACTCTTCTCCATGGCTGGACACGCAAATAATGTTCCTTTACGTGCTAAGGGGTATCTAGAGAGTGGGATAGGTTTAATAACTACCCTAACCCTAACGCGTACCCTAACCCTAACCCCTACCCTAACCCTAACACGTACCCTAATCCTAACCCGTACCCTAAACCGAGCCCTAACCCTAACACTAACCGTAACCCTAACCCTAACCCATACCCTACGCCGTACCCGAAGCCCTCCCCGAACCCGTACCCTAAGCCATACCCTAAGCCTAACCGTAAGCCTAACCCTAACCCTAGGCTACCCTTGACTGCTTCTGCCTCCAATACATTTCCTAAGCACTAGTGTTTTAAGGAACAGCTTAAAAAGAGAATCCTAATGTGATTTCTTTATAATGGGTGTGTTCCTTATCTTATCCTAGTGTCTAAAGTCTTCTCCATGGCTGGACCCCCAAATAATATTCCTTTACGTACTAAGGGGTAACTAGAGAGTGGGATAGGTTTAATAACTACCCTATTCGTAACACGTACCCTAACCCTAACCCCTACCCTAACCCTAACACGAACCCTAATCCTAACCCGTACCCTAAAACGAGCCCTAACCCTAACACTAACCCTAACCCTAACCCTAACCCATACCCTACACCGTACCCGAAGCCCTCCCCGAACACGTACCCTAAGCCGTACCCTAAGCCTAACCCTAAGCCTAACCCTAACCCTAGGCTACCCTTGACTGCTTCTGCCTCCAATAGATTTTCTAAGCACTAGTGTTTTAAGGAACAGCTTAAAAAGAGAATCCTAATGTGATTTCTTTATAATGGGTGTGTTCCTTATCTAATCCTAGTGTCTAAACTCTTCTCCATGGCTGGACCCCCAAATAATATTCCTTTATGTGCTAAGGGGTATCTAGAGAGTGGGATAGGTTTAATCACTACCCTAACCCTAACGCGTACCCTAACCCTAACCCCTACCCTAACCCTAACACGTACCCTAATCCTAACCCGTACCCTAAACCGAGCCCTAACCCTAACCTTAACCCTAACCCATACCCTACGCCGTACCCGAAGCCCTCCCCGAACCCGTACCCTAAGCCGTACCCTAAGCCTAACCCTAAGCCTAACCCTAACCCTAGGCTACCCTTGACTGCTTCTGCCTCCAATAGATTTCCTAAGCACTAGTGTTTTAAGGAACAGCTTAAAAAGAGAATCCTAATATTATTTCTTTATAATGTGTGTGTTCCTTATATTATCTTAGTGTCTAAACTCTTCTCCATGGCTGGACCCCCAAATAATATTCCTTTACGTGCTAAGGGGTATCTAGAGAGTGGGATAGGTTTAATAACTACCCTAACCGTAACGCGTACCCTAACCCTAACCCCTACCCTAACCCTAACATGTACCCTAATCCTAACCCGTACCCTAAACCGAGCCCTAACCCTAACACTAACCCTAACCCTAACCTTAACCCATACCCTACGCCGTACCCGAAGCCCTCCCCGAACACGTACCCTAAGCCGTACCCTAAGCCTAACCGTAAGCCTAACCCTAACCCTAGGCTACCCTTGACTGCTTCTGCCTCCAATAGATTTCCTAAGCACTAGTGTTTTAAGGAACAGCTTAAAAAGAGAATCCTAATGTGATTTCTTTATAATGGGTGTGTTCATTATCTTATCCTAGTATCTAAACTCTTCTCCATGGCTGGACCCCCAAATAATATTCCTTTACGTGCTAATGGGTAACTAGAGAGTGGGATAGGTTTAATAACTACCCTATCCGTAACACGTACCCTAACCCTAACCCCTACCCTAACCCTAACACGAACCCTAATCCTAACCCGTACCCTAAAACGAGCCCTAACCCTAACACTAAACCTAACCCTAACCCTAACCCATACCCTACGCCGTACCCGAAGCCCTCCCCGAACACGTACCCTAAGCCGTACCCTAAGCCTAACCCTAACCCTAGGCTACCCTTGACTGCTTCTGCCTCCAATAGATTTCCTAAGCACTAGTGTTTTAAGGAACAGCTTAAAAAGAGAATCCTAATGTGATTTCTTTATAATGGGTGTGTTCCTTATCTAATCCTCGTGTCTAAACTCTTCTCCATGGCTGGACCCCCTAATAATATTCCTTTATGTGCTAAGGGGTATCGAGAGAGTGGGATAGGTTTAATCACTACCCTAACCCTAACGCGTACCCTAACCCTAACCCCTACCCTAACCCTAACACGTACCCTAATCCTAACCCGTACCCTAAACCGAGCCCTAACCCTAACACTAACCCTAACCCTAACCCTAACCCATACCCTACGCCGTACCCGAAGCCCTCCCCGAACCCGTACCCTAAGCCGTACCCTAAGCCTAACCCTAAGCCTAACCCTAACCCTAGGCTACCCTTGACTGCTTCTGCCTCCAATAGATTTCCTAAGCACTAGTGTTTTAAGGAACAGCTTAAAAAGAGAATCCTAATGTGATTTCTTTATAATGGGTGTGTTCCTTATCTTATCCTAGTGTCTAAACTCTTCTCCATGGCTGGACCCCCAAATAATATTCCTTTACGTGCTAAGGGGTAACTAGAGAGTGGGATAGGTTTAATAACTACCCTATCCGTAACACGTACCCTAACCCTAACCCCTACCCTAACCCTAACACGAACCCTAATCCTAACCCGTACCCTAAAACGAGCCCTAACCCTAACACTAACCCTAACCCTAACCCTAACGCCTACCCTACGCCGTACCCGAAGCCCTCCCCGAACACGTACCCTAAGCCGTACCCTAAGCCTAACCCTAAGCCTAACCCCAACCCTAGGCTACCCTTGACTGCTTCTGCCTCCAATAGATTTCCTAAGCACTAGTGTTTTAAGGAACAGCTTAAAAACAGAATCCTAATGTGATTTCTTTATAATGGGTGTGTTCCTTATCTAATCCTAGTGTCTAAACTCTTCTCCATGGCTGGACCCCAAATAATATTCCTTTATGTGCTAAGGGGTATCTAGAGAGTGGGATAGGTTTAATCACTACCCTAACCCTAACGCGTACCCTAACCCTAACCCCTACCCTAACCCTAACACGTACCCTAATCCTAACCCGTACCCTAAACCGAGCCCTAACCCTAACCTTAACCCTAACCCATACCCTACGCCGTACCCGAAGCCCTCCCCGAACCCGTACCCTAAGCCGTACCCTAAGCCTAACCCTAAGCCTAACCCTAACCCTAGGCTACCCTTGACTGCTTCTGCCTCCAATACATTTCCTAAGCACTAGTGTTTTAAGGAACAGCTTAAAAAGAGAATCCTAATGTGATTTCTTTATAATGGGTGTGTTCCTTATCTTATCCTAGTGTCTAAAGTCTTCTCCATGGCTGGACCCCCAAATAATATTCCTTTACGTACTAAGGGGTAACTAGAGAGTGGGATAGTCTTAATAACTACCCTATTCGTAACACGTACCCTAACCCTAACCCCTACCCTAACCCTAACACGAACCCTAATCCTAACCCGTACCCTAAAAAGAGCCCTAACCCTAACACTAACCCTAACCCTAACCCTAACCCATACCCTACGCCGTACCCGAAGCCCTCCCCGAACACGTACCCTAAGACGTACCCTAAGCCTAACCCTAAGCCTAACCCTAACCCTAGGCCACCCTTGACTGCTTCTGCCTCCAATAGAATTCCTAAGCACTAGTGTTTTAAGGAACAGCTTAAAAAGAGAATCCTAATGTGATTTCTTTATAATGGGTGTGTTCATTATCTTATCCTAGTGTCTAAACTCTTCTCCATGGCTGGACCCCCAAATAATATTCCTTTACGTGCTAATGGGTAACTAGAGAGTGGGATAGGTTTAATAACTACCCTATCCGTAACACGTTCCCTAACCCTAACCCCTACCCTAACCCTAACACGAACCCTAATCCTAACACGTACCCTAAAACGAGCCCTAACCCTAACACTAAACCTAAGCCTAACCCTAACCCATACCCTACGCCGTACCCGAAGCCCTCCCCGAACACGTACCCTAAGCCGTACCCTAAGCCTAACCCTAAGCCTAACCCTAACCCTAGGCTACCCTTGACTGCTTCTGCCTCCAATAGATTTCCTAAGCACTAGTGTTTTAAGGAACAGCTTAAAAAGAGAATCCTAATGTGATTTCTTTATAATGTGTGTGTTCCTTATATTATCTTAGTGTCTAAACTCTTCTCCATGGCTGGACCCCCAAATAATGTTCCTTTACGTGCTAAGGGGTATCTAGAGAGTGGGAGAGGTTTAATAACTACCCTAACCCTAACGCGTACCCTAACCCTAACCCCTACCCTAACCCTAACACGTACCCTAATCCTAAACCGTACCCTAAACCGAGCCCTAACCCTAACACTAACCGTAACCCTAACCCTAACCCATACCCTACGCCGTACCCGAAGCCCTCCCCGAACCCGTACCCTAAGCCGTACCCTAAGCCTAACCGTAAGCCTAACCCTAACCCTAGGCTACCCTTGACTGCTTCTGCCTCCAATACATTTCCTAAGCACTAGTGTTTTAAGGAACAGCTTAAAAAGAGAATCCTAATGTGATTTCTTTATAATGGGTGTGTTCCTTATCTTATCCTAGTGTCTAAAGTCTTCTCCATGGCTGGACCCCCAAATAATATTCCTTTACGTACTAAGGGGTAACTAGAGAGTGGGATAGGTTTAATAACTACCCTATTCGTAACACGTACCCTAACCCTAACCCCTACCCTAACCCTAACACGAACCCTAATCCTAACCCGTACCCTAAAACGAGCCCTAACCCTAACACTAACCCTAACCCTAACCCTAACCCATACCCTACGCCGTACCCGAAGCCCTCCCCGAACACGTACCCTAAGCCGTACCCTAAGCCTAACCCTAAGCCTAACCCTAACCCTAGGCTACCCTTGACTGCTTCTGCCTCCAATAGATTTTCTAAGCACTAGTGTTTTAAGGAACAGCTTAAAAAGAGAATCCTAATGTGATTTCTTTATAATGGGTGTGTTCCTTATCTAATCCTAGTGTCTAAACTCTTCTCCATGGCTGGACCCCCAAATAATATTCCTTTATGTGCTAAGGGGTATCTAGAGAGTGGGATAGCTTTAATCACTACCCTAACCCTAACGCGTACCCTAACCCTAACCCCTACCCTAACCCTAACACGTACCCTAATCCTAACCCGTACCCTAAACCGAGCCCTAACCCTAACCTTAACCCTAACCCATACCCTACGCCGTACCCGAAGCCCTCCCCGAACCCGTACCCTAAGCCGTACCCTAAGCCTAACCCTAAGCCTAACCCTAACCCTAGGCTACCCTTGACTGCTTCTGCCTCCAATAGATTTCCTAAGCACTAGTGTTTTAAGGAACAGCTTAAAAAGAGAATCCTAATGTGATTTCTTTATAATGTGTGTATTACTTATATTATCTTAGTGTCTAAACTCTTCTCCATGGCTGGACCCCCAAATAATGTTCCTTTACGTGCTAAGGGGTATCTAGAGAGTGGGATAGGTTTAATAACTACCCTAACCCTAACGCATACCCTAACCCTAACCCCTACCCTAACCCTAACACGTACCCTAATCCTAAACCGTACCCTAAACCGAGCCCTAACCCTAACACTAACCCTAACCCTAACCCTAACCCATACCCTACGCCGTACCCGAAGCCTTCCCCGAACCCGTACCCTAAGCCGTACCTTAAGCCTAACCCTAAGCCTAACCCTAACCCTAGGCTACCCTTGACTGCTTCTGCCTCCAATAGATTTCCTAAGCACTAGTGTTTTAAGGAACAGCTTAAAAAGAGAATCCTAATGTGATTTCTTTATAATGGGTGTGTTCCTTATCTTATCCTAGTGTCTAAAGTCTTCTCCATGGCTCGACCCCCAAATAATATTCCTTTACGTACTAAGGGGTAACTAGAGAGTGGGATAGGTTTAATAACTACCCTATTCGTAACACGTACCCTAACCCTAACCCCTACCCTAACCCTAAAACGAACCCTAATCCTAACCCGTACCCTAAAACGAGCCCTAACCCTAACACTAACCCTAACCCTAACCCTAACCCATACCCTACGCCGTACGCGAAGCCCTCCCCGAACACGTACCCTAAGCCGTACCCTAAGCCTAACCGTAAGCCTAACCCTAACCCTAGGCTACCCTTGACTGCTTCTGCCTCCAATAGATTTCCTAAGCACTAGTGTTTTAAGGAACAGCTTAAAAAGAGAATCCTAATGTGATTTCTTTACAATGTGTGTGTGCCTTATATTATCTTAGTGTCTAAACTCTTCTCCATGGCTGGACACCCAAATAATGTTCCTTTACGTGCTAAGGGGTATCTAGAGAGTGGGATAGGTTTAATAACTACCCTAACCCTAACGCGTACCCTAACCCTAACCCCTACCCTAACCCTAACACGTACCCTAATCCTAACCCGTACCCTAAACCGAGCCCTAACCCTAACACTAACCGTAACCCTAACCCTAACCCATACCCTACGCCGTACCCGAAGCCCTCCCCGAACCCGTACCCTAAGCCGTACCCTAAGCCTAACCCTAAGCCTAACCCTAACCCTAGGCTACCCTTGACTGCTTCTGCCTCCAATAGATTTCCTAAGCACTAGTGTTTTAAGGAACAGCTTAAAAAGAGAATCCTAATGTGATTTCTTTATAATGGGTGTGTTCCTTATCTAATCCTCGTGTCTAAACTCTTCTCCATGGCTGGACCCCCTAATAATATTCCTTTATGTGCTAAGGGGTATCGAGAGAGTGGGATAGGTTTAATCACTACCCTAACCCTAACGCGTACCCTAACCCTAACCCCTACCCTAACCCTAACACGTACCCTAATCCTAAACCGTACCCTAAACCGAGCCCTAACCCTAACACTAACCCTAACCCTAACCCTAACCCATACCCTACGCCGTACCCGAAGCCCTCCCCGAACCCGTACCCTAAGCCGTACCCTAAGCCTAACCCTAAGCCTAACCCTAACCCTAGGCTACCCTTGACTGCTTCTGCCTCCAATAGATTTCCTAAGCACTAGTGTTTTAAGGAACAGCTTAAAAAGAGAATCCTAATGTGATTTCTTTATAATGGGTGTGTTCCTTATCTTATCCTAGTGTCTAAACTCTTCTCCATGGCTGGACCCCCAAATAATATTCCTTTACGTGCTAAGGGGTAACTAGAGAGTGGGATAGGTTTAATAACTACCCTATCCGTAACACGTACCCTAATCCTAACCCCTACCCTAACCCTAACACGAACCCTAATCCTAACCCGTACCCTAAAACGAGCCCTAACCCTAACACTAACCCTAACCCTAACCCTAACGCCTACCCTACGCCGTACCCGAAGCCCTCCCCGAACACGTACCCTAAGCCGTACCCTAAGCCTAACCCTAAGCCTAACCCCAACCCTAGGCTACCCTTGACTGCTTCTGCCTCCAATAGATTTCCTAAGCACTAGTGTTTTAAGGAACAGCTTAAAAACAGAATCCTAATGTGATTTCTTTATAATGGGTGTGTTCCTTATCTAATCCTAGTGTCTAAACTCTTCTCCATGGCTGGACCCCCAAATAATGTTCCTTTATGTGCTAAGGGGTATCTAGAGAGTGGGATAGGTTTAATCACTACCCTAACCCTAACGCGTACCCTAACCCTAACCCCTACCCTAACCCTAACACGTACCCTAATCCTAACCCGTACCCTAAACCGAGCCCTAACCCTAACCTTAACCCTAACCCATACCCTACGCCGTACCCGAAGCCCTCCCCGAACCCGTACCCTAAGCCGTACCCTAAGCCTAACCCTAAGCCTAACCCTAACCCTAGGCTACCCTTGACTGCTTCTGCCTCCAATACATTTCCTAAGCACTAGTGTTTTAAGGAACAGCTTAAAAAGAGAATCCTAATGTGATTTCTTTATAATGGGTGTGTTCCTTATCTTATCCTAGTGTCTAAAGTCTTCTCCATGGCTGGACCCCCAAATAATATTCCTTTACGTACTAAGGGGTAACTAGAGAGTGGGATAGGCTTAATAACTACCCTATTCGTAACACGTACCCTAACCCTAACCCCTACCCTAACCCTAACACGAACCCTAATCCTAACCCGTACCCTAAAAAGAGCCCTAACCCTAACACTAACCCTAACCCTAACCCTAACCCATACCCTACGCCGTACCCGAAGCCCTCCCCGAACACGTACCCTAAGACGTACCCTAAGCCTAACCCTAAGCCTAACCCTAACCCTAGGCCACCCTTGACTGCTTCTGCCTCCAATAGAATTCCTAAGCACTAGTGTTTTAAGGAACAGCTTAAAAAGAGAATCCTAATGTGATTTCTTTATAATGGGTGTGTTCATTATCTTATCCTAGTGTCTAAACTCTTCTCCATGGCTGGACCCCCAAATAATATTCCTTTACGTGCTAATGGGTAACTAGAGAGTGGGATAGGTTTAATAACTACCCTATCCGTAACACGTTCCCTAACCCTAACCCCTACCCTAACCCTAACACGAACCCTAATCCTAACACGTACCCTAAAACGAGCCCTAACCCTAACACTAAACCTAAGCCTAACCCTAACCCATACCCTACGCCGTACCCGAAGCCCTCCCCGAACACGTACCCTAAGCCGTACCCTAAGCCTAACCCTAAGCCTAACCCTAACCCTAGGCTACCCTTGACTGCTTCTGCCTCCAATAGATTTCCTAAGCACTAGTGTTTTAAGGAACAGCTTAAAAAGAGAATCCTAATGTGATTTCTTTATAATGTGTGTGTTCCTTATATTATCTTAGTGTCTAAACTCTTCTCCATGGCTGGACCCCCAAATAATGTTCCTTTACGTGCTAAGGGGTATCTAGAGAGTGGGAGAGGTTTAATAACTACCCTAACCCTAACGCGTACCCTAACCCTAACCCCTACCCTAACCCTAACACGTACCCTAATCCTAAACCGTACCCTAAACCGAGCCCTAACCCTAACACTAACCGTAACCCTAACCCTAACCCATACCCTACGCCGTACCCGAAGCCCTCCCCGAACCCGTACCCTAAGCCGTACCCTAAGCCTAACCGTAAGCCTAACCCTAACCCTAGGCTACCCTTGACTGCTTCTGCCTCCAATACATTTCCTAAGCACTAGTGTTTTAAGGAACAGCTTAAAAAGAGAATCCTAATGTGATTTCTTTATAATGGGTGTGTTCCTTATCTTATCCTAGTGTCTAAAGTCTTCTCCATGGCTGGACCCCCAAATAATATTCCTTTACGTACTAAGGGGTAACTAGAGAGTGGGATAGGTTTAATAACTACCCTATTCGTAACACGTACCCTAACCCTAACCCCTACCCTAACCCTAACACGAACCCTAATCCTAACCCGTACCCTAAAACGAGCCCTAACCCTAACACTAACCCTAACCCTAACCCTAACCCATACCCTACGCCGTACCCGAAGCCCTCCCCGAACACGTACCCTAAGCCGTACCCTAAGCCTAACCCTAAGCCTAACCCTAACCCTAGGCTACCCTTGACTGCTTCTGCCTCCAATAGATTTTCTAAGCACTAGTGTTTTAAGGAACAGCTTAAAAAGAGAATCCTAATGTGATTTCTTTATAATGGGTGTGTTCCTTATCTAATCCTAGTGTCTAAACTCTTCTCCATGGCTGGACCCCCAAATAATATTCCTTTATGTGCTAAGGGGTATCTAGAGAGTGGGATAGGTTTAATCACTACCCTAACCCTAACGCGTACCCTAACCCTAACCCCTACCCTAACCCTAACACGTACCCTAATCCTAACCCGTACCCTAAACCGAGCCCTAACCCTAACCTTAACCCTAACCCATACCCTACGCCGTACCCGAAGCCCTCCCCGAACCCGTACCCTAAGCCGTACCCTAAGCCTAACCCTAAGCCTAACCCTAACCCTAGGCTACCCTTGACTGCTTCTGCCTCCAATAGATTTCCTAAGCACTAGTGTTTTAAGGAACAGCTTAAAAAGAGAATCCTAATATTATTTCTTTATAATGTGTGTGTTCCTTATATTATCTTAGTGTCTAAACTCTTCTCCATGGCTGGACCCCCAAATAATATTCCTTTACGTGCGAAGGGGTATCTAGAGAGTGGGATAGGTTTAATAACTACCCTAACCGTAACGCGTACCCTAACCCTAACCCCTACCCTAACCCTAACATGTACCCTAATCCTAACCCGTACCCTAAACCGAGCCCTAACCCTAACACTAACCCTAACCCTAACCTTAACCCATACCCTACGCCGTACCCGAAGCCCTCCCCGAAAACGTACCCTAAGCCGTACCCTAAGCCTAACCGTAAGCCTAACCCTAACCCTAGGCTACCCTTGACTGCTTCTGCCTCCAATAGATTTCCTAAGCACTAGTGTTTTAAGGAACAGCTTAAAAAGAGAATCCTAATGTGATTTCTTTATAATGGGTGTGTTCATTATCTTATCCTAGTATCTAAACTCTTCTCCATGGCTGGACCCCCAAATAATATTCCTTTACGTGCTAATGGGTAACTAGAGAGTGGGATAGGTTTAATAACTACCCTATCCGTAACACGTACCCTAACCCTAACCCCTACCCTAACCCTAACACGAACCCTAATCCTAACCCGTACCCTAAAACGAGCCCTAACCCTAACACTAAACCTAACCCTAACCCTAACCCATACCCTACGCCGTACCCGAAGCCCTCCCCGAACACGTACCCTAAGCCGTACCCTAAGCCTAACCCTAACCCTAGGCTACCCTTGACTGCTTCTGCCTCCAATAGATTTCCTAAGCACTAGTGTTTTAAGGAACAGCTTAAAAAGAGAATCCTAATGTGATTTCTTTATAATGGGTGTGTTCCTTATCTAATCCTAGTGTCTAAACTCTTCTCCATGGCTGGACACCCAAATAATATTCCTTTATGTGCTAAGGGGTATCGAGAGAGTGGGATAGGTTTAATCACTACCCTAACCCTAACGCGTACCCTAACCCTAACCCCTACCCTAACCCTAACACGTACCCTAATCCTAACCCGTACCCTAAACCGAGCCCTAACCCTAACACTAACCCTAACCCTAACCCTAACCCATACCCTACGCCGTACCCGAAGCCCTCCCCGAACCCGTACCCTAAGCCGTACCCTAAGCCTAACCCTAAGCCTAACCCTAACCCTAGGCTACCCTTGACTGCTTCTGCCTCCAATAGATTTCCTAAGCACTAGTGTTTTAAGGAACAGCTTAAAAAGAGAATCCTAATGTGATTTCTTTATAATGTGTGTATTACTTATATTATCTTAGTGTCTAAACTCTTCTCCATGGCTGGACCCCCAAATAATGTTCCTTTACGTGCTAAGGGGTATCTAGAGAGTGGGATAGGTTTAATAACTACCCTAACCCTAACGCATACCCTAACCCTAACCCCTACCCTAACCCTAACACGTACCCTAATCCTAAACCGTACCCTAAACCGAGCCCTAACCCTAACACTAACCCTAACCCTAACCCTAACCCATACCCTACGCCGTACCCGAAGCCTTCCCCGAACCCGTACCCTAAGCCGTACCTTAAGCCTAACCCTAAGCCTAACCCTAACCCTAGGCTACCCTTGACTGCTTCTGCCTCCAATAGATTTCCTAAGCACTAGTGTTTTAAGGAACAGCTTAAAAAGAGAATCCTAATGTGATTTCTTTATAATGGGTGTGTTCCTTATCTTATCCTAGTGTCTAAAGTCTTCTCCATGGCTCGACCCCCAAATAATATTCCTTTACGTACTAAGGGGTAACTAGAGAGTGGGATAGGTTTAATAACTACCCTATTCGTAACACGTACCCTAACCCTAACCCCTACCCTAACCCTAAAACGAACCCTAATCCTAACCCGTACCCTAAAACGAGCCCTAACCCTAACACTAACCCTAACCCTAACCCTAACCCATACCCTACGCCGTACGCGAAGCCCTCCCCGAACACGTACCCTAAGCCGTACCCTAAGCCTAACCCTAAGCCTAACCCTAACCCTAGGCTACCCTTGACTGCTTCTGCCTCCAATAGATTTCCTAAGCACTAGTGTTTTAAGGAACAGCTTAAAAAGAGAATTCTAATGTGATTTCTTTACAATGTGTGTGTTCCTTATATTATCTTAGTGTCTAAACTCTTCTCCATGGCTGGACACCCAAATAATGTTCCTTTACGTGCTAAGGGGTATCTAGAGAGTGGGATAGGTTTAATAACTACCCTAACCCTAACGCGTACCCTAACCCTAACCCCTACCCTAACCCTAACACGTACCCTAATCCTAACCCGTACCCTAAACCGAGCCCTAACCCTAACACTAACCGTAACCCTAACCCTAACCCATACCCTACGCCGTACCCGAAGCCCTCCCCGAACCCGTACCCTAAGCCGTACCCTAAGTCTAACCCTAAGCCTAACCCTAACCCTAGGCTACCCTTGACTGCTTCTGCCTCCAATAGATTTCCTAAGCACTAGTGTTTTAAGGAACAGCTTAAAAAGAGAATCCTAATGTGATTTCTTTATAATGGGTGTGTTCCTTATCTAATCCTCGTGTCTAAACTCTTCTCCATGGCTGGACCCCCTAATAATATTCCTTTATGTGCTAAGGGGTATCGAGAGAGTGGGATAGGTTTAATCACTACCCTAACCCTAACGCGTACCCTAACCCTAACCCCTACCCTAACCCTAACACGTACCCTAATCCTAACCCGTACCCTAAACCGAGCCCTAACCCTAACACTAACCCTAACCCTAACCCTAACCCATACCCTACGCCGTACCCGAAGCCCTCCCCGAACCCGTACCCTAAGCCGTACCCTAAGCCTAACCCTAAGCCTAACCCTAACCCTAGGCTACCCTTGACTGCTTCTGCCTCCAATAGATTTCCTAAGCACTAGTGTTTTAAGGAACAGCTTAAAAAGAGAATCCTAATGTGATTTCTTTATAATGGGTGTGTTCCTTATCTTATCCTAGTGTCTAAACTCTTCTCCATGGCTGGACCCCCAAATAATATTCCTTTACGTGCTAAGGGGTAACTAGAGAGTGGGATAGGTTTAATAACTACCCTATCCGTAACACGTACCCTAACCCTAACCCCTACCCTAACCCTAACACGAACCCTAATCCTAACCCGTACCCTAAAACGAGCCCTAACCCTAACACTAACCCTAACCCTAACCCTAACGCCTACCCTACGCCGTACCCGAAGCCCTCCCCGAACACGTACCCTAAGCCGTACCCTAAGCCTAACCCTAAGCCTAACCCTAACCCTAGGCTACCCTTGACTGCTTCTGCCTCCAATACATTTCCTAAGCACTAGTGTTTTAAGGAACAGCTTAAAAAGAGAATCCTAATGTGATTTCTTTATAATGGGTGTGTTCCTTATCTTATCCTAGTGTCTAAAGTCTTCTCCATGGCTGGACCCCCAAATAATATTCCTTTACGTACTAAGGGGTAACTAGAGAGTGGGATAGGCTTAATAACTACCCTATTCGTAACACGTACCCTAACCCTAACCCCTACCCTAACCCTAACACGAACCCTAATCCTAACCCGTACCCTAAAAAGAGCCCTAACCCTAACACTAACCCTAACCCTAACCCTAACCCATACCCTACGCCGTACCCGAAGCCCTCCCCGAACACGTACCCTAAGACGTACCCTAAGCCTAACCCTAAGCCTAACCCTAACCCTAGGCCACCCTTGACTGCTTCTGCCTCCAATAGATTTCCTAAGCACTAGTGTTTTAAAGAACAGCTTAAAAAGAGAATCCTAATGTGATTTCTTTATAATGGGTGTGTTCATTATCTTATCCTAGTGTCTAAACTCTTCTCCATGGCTGGACCCCCAAATAATATTCCTTTACGTGCTAATGGGTAACTAGAGAGTGGGATAGGTTTAATAACTACCCTATCCGTAACACGTTCCCTAACCCTAACCCCTACCCTAACCCTAACACGAACCCTAATCCTAACACGTACCCTAAAACGAGCCCTAACCCTAACACTAAACCTAACCCTAACCCTAACCCATACCCTACGCCGTACCCGAAGCCCTCCCCGAACACGTACCCTAAGCCGTACCCTAAGCCTAAGCCTAAGCCTAACCCTAACCCTAGGCTACCCTTGACTGCTTCTGCCTCCAATAGATTTCCTAAGCACTAGTGTTTTAAGGAACAGCTTAAAAAGAGAATCCTAATGTGATTTCTTTATAATGGGTGTGTTCCTTATCTAATCCTCGTGTCTAAACTCTTCTCCATGGCTGGACCCCCAAATAATATTCCTTTATGTGCTAAGGGGTATCGAGAGAGTGGGATAGGTTTAATCACTACCCTAACCCTAACGCGTACCCTAACCCTAACCCCTACCCTAACCCTAACACGTACCCTAATCCTAACACGTACCCTAAACCGAGCCCTAACCCTAACACTAACCCTAACCCTAACCCTAACCCATACCCTACGCCGTACCCGAAGCCCTACCCGAACCCGTACCCTAAGCCGTACCCTAAGCCTAACCCTAAGCCTAACCCTAACCCTAGGCTACCCTTGACTGCTTCTGCCTCCAATAGATTTCCTAAGCACTAGTGTTTTAAGGAACAGCTTAAAAAGAGAATCCTAATGAGATTTCTTTATAATGTGTGTATTACTTATATTATCTTAGTGTCTAAACTCTTCTCCATGGCTGGACCCCCAAATAATGTTCCTTTACGTGCTAAGGGGTATCTAGAGAGTGGGATAGGTTTAATAACTACCCTAACCCTAACGCATACCCTAACCCTAACCCCTACCCTAACCCTAACACGTACCCTAATCCTAAACCGTACCCTAAACCGAGCCCTAACCCTAACACTAACCCTAACCCTAACCCTAACCCATACCCTACGCCGTACCCGAAGCCTTCCCCGAACCCGTACCCTAAGCCGTACCTTAAGCCTAACCCTAAGCCTAACCCTAACCCTAGGCTACCCTTGCCTGCTTCTGCCTCCAATAGATTTCCTAAGCACTAGTGTTTTAAGGAACAGCTTAAAAAGAGAATCCTAATGTGATTTCTTTATAATGGGTGTGTTCCTTATCTTATCCTAGTGTCTAAAGTCTTCTCCATGTCTCGAACCCCAAGTAATATTCCTTTACGTACTAAGGGGTAACTAGAGAGTGGGATAGGTTTAATAACTACCCTATTCGTAACACGTACCCTAACCCTAACCCCTACCCTAACCCTAAAACGAACCCTAATCCTAACCCGTACCCTAAAACGAGCCCTAACCCTAACACTAACCCTAACCCTAACCCTAACCCATACCCTACGCCGTACGCGAAGCTCTCCCCGAACACGTACCCTAAGCCGTACCCTAAGCCTAAACCTAAGCCTAACCCTAACCCTAGGCTACCCTTGACTGCTTCTGCCTCCAATAGATTTCCTAAGCACTAGTGTTTTAAGGAACAGCTTAAAAAGAGAATCCTAATGTGATTTCTTTATAATGTGTGTGTTCCTTATATTATCTTACTGTCTAAACTCTTCTCCATGGCTGGACCCCCAAATAATATTCCTTTACGTCCTAAGGGGTATCTAGAGAGTGGGATAGGTTTAATAACTACCCTAACCCTAACGCGTACCCTAACCCTAACCCCTACCCTAACCCTAACACGTACCCTAATCCTAACCCGTACCCTAAACCGAGCCCTAACCCTAACACTAACCCTAACCCTAACCCTAACCCATACCCTACGCCGTACCCGAAGCCCTCCCCAAACCCGTACCCTAAGCCGTACCCTAAGCCTAACCCTAAGCCTAACCCTAACCCTAGGCTACCCTTGACTGCTTCTGCCTCCAATGAATTTCCTAAGCACTAGTGTTTTAAGGAACAGCTTAAAAAGAGAATCCTAATGTGATTTCTTTATAATGGGTGTGTTCCTTATCTTATCCTAGTGTCTAAACACTTCTCCATGGCTGGACCCCCAAATAATATTCCTTTACGTGCTAAGGGGTAACTAGAGAGTGGGATAGGTTTAATAACTACCCTAACCGTAACGCGTACCCTAACCCTAACCCCTACCCTAACCCTAACATGTACCCTAATCCTAACCCGTACCCTAAACCGAGCCCTAACCCTAACACTAACCCTAACCCTAACCTTAACCCATACCCTACGCCGTACCCGAAGCCCTCCCTGAACACGTACCCTAAGCCGTACCCTAAGCCTAACCGTAAGCCTAACCCTAACCCTAGGCTACCCTTGACTGCTTCTGCCTCCAATAGATTTCCTAAGCACTAGTGTTTTAAGGAACAGCTTAAAAAGAGAATCCTAATGTGATTTCTTTATAATGGGTGTGTTCATTATCTTATCCTAGTATCTAAACTCTTCTCCATGGCTGGACACCCAAATAATATTCCTTTACGTGCTAATGGGTAACTAGAGAGTGGGATAGGTTTAATAACTACCCTATCCGTAACACGTACCCTAACCCTCACCCCTACCCTAACCCTAACACGAACCCTAATCCTAACCCGTACCCTAAAACGAGCCCTAACCCTAACACTAAACCTAACCCTAACCCTAACCCATACCCTACGCCGTACCCGAAGCCCTCCCCGAACACGTACCCTAAGCCGTACCCTAAGCCTAACCCTAAGCCTAACCCTAACCCTAGGCTACCCTTGACTGCTTCTGCCTCCAATAGATTTCCTAAGCACTAGTGTTTTAAGGAACAGCTTAAAAAGAGAATCCTAATGTGATTTCTTTATAATGGGTGTGTTCCTTATCTAATCCTAGTGTCTAAACTCTTCTCCATGGCTGGACCCCCAAATAATGTTCCTTTACGTGCTAAGGGGTATCTAGAGAGTGGGATAGGTTTAATAACTACCCTAACCCTAACGCATACCCTAACCCTAACCCCTACCCTAACCCTAACACGTACCCTAATCCTAAACCGTACCCTAAACCGAGCCCTAACCCTAACACTAACCCTAACCCTAACCCTAACCCATACCCTACGCCGTACCCGAAGCCTTCCCCGAACCCGTACCCTAAGCCATACCTTAAGCCTAACCTTAAGCCTAACCCTAAACCTAGGCTACCCTTGACTGCTTCTGCCTCCAATAGATTTCCTAAGCACTAGTGTTTTAAGGAACAGCTTAAAAAGAGAATCCTAATATGATTTCTTTATAATGGGTGTGTTCCTTATCTTATCCTAGTGTCTAAAGTCTTCTCCATGGCTCGACCCCCAAATAATATTCCTTTACGTACTAAGGGGTAACTAGAGAGTGGGATAGGTTTAATAACTACCCTATTCGTAACACGTACCCTAACCCTAACCCCTACCCTAACCCTAAAACGAACCCTAATCCTAACCCGTACCCTAAAACGAGCCCTAACCCTAACACTAACCCTAACCCTAACCCTAACCCATACCCTACGCCGTACGCGAAGCCCTCCCCGAACACGTACCCTAAGCCGTACCCTAAGCCTAACCCTAAGCCTAACCCTAACCCTAGGCTACCCTTGACTGCTTCTGCCTCCAATAGATTTCCTAAGCACTAGTGTTTTAAGGAACAGCTTAAAAAGAGAATTCTAATGTGATTTCTTTACAATGTGTGTGTTCCTTATATTATCTTAGTGTCTAAACTCTTCTCCATGGCTGGACACCCAAATAATGTTCCTTTACGTGCTAAGGGGTATCTAGAGAGTGGGATAGGTTTAATAACTACCCTAACCCTAACGCGTACCCTAACCCTAACCCCTACCCTAACCCTAACACGTACCCTAATCCTAACCCGTACCCTAAACCGAGCCCTAACCCTAACACTAACCGTAACCCTAACCCTAACCCATACCCTACGCCGTACCCGAAGCCCTCCCCGAACCCGTACCCTAAGCCGTACCCTAAGTCTAACCCTAAGCCTAACCCTAACCCTAGGCTACCCTTGACTGCTTCTGCCTCCAATAGATTTCCTAAGCACTAGTGTTTTAAGGAACAGCTTAAAAAGAGAATCCTAATGTGATTTCTTTATAATGGGTGTGTTCCTTATCTAATCCTCGTGTCTAAACTCTTCTCCATGGCTGGACCCCCTAATAATATTCCTTTATGTGCTAAGGGGTATCGAGAGAGTGGGATAGGTTTAATCACTACCCTAACCCTAACGCGTACCCTAACCCTAACCCCTACCCTAACCCTAACACGTACCCTAATCCTAACCCGTACCCTAAACCGAGCCCTAACCCTAACACTAACCCTAACCCTAACCCTAACCCATACCCTACGCCGTACCCGAAGCCCTCCCCGAACCCGTACCCTAAGCCGTACCCTAAGCCTAACCCTAAGCCTAACCCTAACCCTAGGCTACCCTTGACTGCTTCTGCCTCCAATAGATTTCCTAAGCACTAGTGTTTTAAGGAACAGCTTAAAAAGAGAATCCTAATGTGATTTCTTTATAATGGGTGTGTTCCTTATCTTATCCTAGTGTCTAAACTCTTCTCCATGGCTGGACCCCCAAATAATATTCCTTTACGTGCTAAGGGGTAACTAGAGAGTGGGATAGGTTTAATAACTACCCTATCCGTAACACGTACCCTAACCCTAACCCCTACCCTAACCCTAACACGAACCCTAATCCTAACCCGTACCCTAAAACGAGCCCTAACCCTAACACTAACCCTAACCCTAACCCTAACGCCTACCCTACGCCGTACCCGAAGCCCTCCCCGAACACGTACCCTAAGCCGTACCCTAAGCCTAACCCTAAGCCTAACCCTAACCCTAGGCTACCCTTGACTGCTTCTGCCTCCAATACATTTCCTAAGCACTAGTGTTTTAAGGAACAGCTTAAAAAGAGAATCCTAATGTGATTTCTTTATAATGGGTGTGTTCCTTATCTTATCCTAGTGTCTAAAGTCTTCTCCATGGCTGGACCCCCAAATAATATTCCTTTACGTACTAAGGGGTAACTAGAGAGTGGGATAGGCTTAATAACTACCCTATTCGTAACACGTACCCTAACCCTAACCCCTACCCTAACCCTAACACGAACCCTAATCCTAACCCGTACCCTAAAAAGAGCCCTAACCTTAACACTAACCCTAACCCTAACCCTAACCCATACCCTACGCCGTACCCGAAGCCCTCCCCGAACACGTACCCTAAGACGTACCCTAAGCCTAACCCTAAGCCTAACCCTAACCCTAGGCCACCCTTGACTGCTTCTGCCTCCAATAGATTTCCTAAGCACTAGTGTTTTAAAGAACAGCTTAAAAAGAGAATCCTAATGTGATTTCTTTATAATGGGTGTGTTCATTATCTTATCCTAGTGTCTAAACTCTTCTCCATGGCTGGACCCCCAAATAATATTCCTTTACGTGCTAATGGGTAACTAGAGAGTGGGATAGGTTTAATAACTACCCTATCCGTAACACGTTCCCTAACCCTAACCCCTACCCTAACCCTAACACGAACCCTAATCCTAACACGTACCCTAAAACGAGCCCTAACCCTAACACTAAACCTAACCCTAACCCTAACCCATACCCTACGCCGTACCCGAAGCCCTCCCCGAACACGTACCCTAAGCCGTACCCTAAGCCTAAGCCTAAGCCTAACCCTAACCCTAGGCTACCCTTGACTGCTTCTGCCTCCAATAGATTTCCTAAGCACTAGTGTTTTAAGGAACAGCTTAAAAAGAGAATCCTAATGTGATTTCTTTATAATGGGTGTGTTCCTTATCTAATCCTCGTGTCTAAACTCTTCTCCATGGCTGGACCCCCAAATAATATTCCTTTATGTGCTAAGGGGTATCGAGAGAGTGGGATAGGTTTAATCACTACCCTAACCCTAACGCGTACCCTAACCCTAACCCCTACCCTAACCCTAACACGTACCCTAATCCTAACACGTACCCTAAACCGAGCCCTAACCCTAACACTAACCCTAACCCTAACCCTAACCCATACCCTACGCCGTACCCGAAGCCCTACCCGAACCCGTACCCTAAGCCGTACCCTAAGCCTAACCCTAAGCCTAACCCTAACCCTAGGCTACCCTTGACTGCTTCTGCCTCCAATAGATTTCCTAAGCACTAGTGTTTTAAGGAACAGCTTAAAAAGAGAATCCTAATGAGATTTCTTTATAATGTGTGTATTACTTATATTATCTTAGTGTCTAAACTCTTCTCCATGGCTGGACCCCCAAATAATGTTCCTTTACGTGCTAAGGGGTATCTAGAGAGTGGGATAGGTTTAATAACTACCCTAACCCTAACGCATACCCTAACCCTAACCCCTACCCTAACCCTAACACGTACCCTAATCCTAAACCGTACCCTAAACCGAGCCCTAACCCTAACACTAACCCTAACCCTAACCCTAACCCATACCCTACGCCGTACCCGAAGCCTTCCCCGAACCCGTACCCTAAGCCGTACCTTAAGCCTAACCCTAAGCCTAACCCTAACCCTAGGCTACCCTTGCCTGCTTCTGCCTCCAATAGATTTCCTAAGCACTAGTGTTTTAAGGAACAGCTTAAAAAGAGAATCCTAATGTGATTTCTTTATAATGGGTGTGTTCCTTATCTTATCCTAGTGTCTAAAGTCTTCTCCATGTCTCGAACCCCAAGTAATATTCCTTTACGTACTAAGGGGTAACTAGAGAGTGGGATAGGTTTAATAACTACCCTATTCGTAACACGTACCCTAACCCTAACCCCTACCCTAACCCTAAAACGAACCCTAATCCTAACCCGTACCCTAAAACGAGCCCTAACCCTAACACTAACCCTAACCCTAACCCTAACCCATACCCTACGCCGTACGCGAAGCTCTCCCCGAACACGTACCCTAAGCCGTACCCTAAGCCTAAACCTAAGCCTAACCCTAACCCTAGGCTACCCTTGACTGCTTCTGCCTCCAATAGATTTCCTAAGCACTAGTGTTTTAAGGAACAGCTTAAAAAGAGAATCCTAATGTGATTTCTTTATAATGTGTGTGTTCCTTATATTATCTTACTGTCTAAACTCTTCTCCATGGCTGGACCCCCAAATAATATTCCTTTACGTCCTAAGGGGTATCTAGAGAGTGGGATAGGTTTAATAACTACCCTAACCCTAACGCGTACCCTAACCCTAACCCCTACCCTAACCCTAACACGTACCCTAATCCTAACCCGTACCCTAAACCGAGCCCTAACCCTAACACTAACCCTAACCCTAACCCTAACCCATACCCTACGCCGTACCCGAAGCCCTCCCCAAACCCGTACCCTAAGCCGTACCCTAAGCCTAACCCTAAGCCTAACCCTAACCCTAGGCTACCCTTGACTGCTTCTGCCTCCAATGAATTTCCTAAGCACTAGTGTTTTAAGGAACAGCTTAAAAAGAGAATCCTAATGTGATTTCTTTATAATGGGTGTGTTCCTTATCTTATCCTAGTGTCTAAACACTTCTCCATGGCTGGACCCCCAAATAATATTCCTTTACGTGCTAAGGGGTAACTAGAGAGTGGGATAGGTTTAATAACTACCCTAACCGTAACGCGTACCCTAACCCTAACCCCTACCCTAACCCTAACATGTACCCTAATCCTAAACCGTACCCTAAACCGAGCCCTAACCCTAACACTAACCCTAACCCTAACCTTAACCCATACCCTACGCCGTACCCGAAGCCCTCCCTGAACACGTACCCTAAGCCGTACCCTAAGCCTAACCGTAAGCCTAACCCTAACCCTAGGCTACCCTTGACTGCTTCTGCCTCCAATAGATTTCCTAAGCACTAGTGTTTTAAGGAACAGCTTAAAAAGAGAATCCTAATGTGATTTCTTTATAATGGGTGTGTTCATTATCTTATCCTAGTATCTAAACTCTTCTCCATGGCTGGACACCCAAATAATATTCCTTTACGTGCTAATGGGTAACTAGAGAGTGGGATAGGTTTAATAACTACCCTATCCGTAACACGTACCCTAACCCTCACCCCTACCCTAACCCTAACACGAACCCTAATCCTAACCCGTACCCTAAAACGAGCCCTAACCCTAACACTAAACCTAACCCTAACCCTAACCCATACCCTACGCCGTACCCGAAGCCCTCCCCGAACACGTACCCTAAGCCGTACCCTAAGCCTAACCCTAAGCCTAACCCTAACCCTAGGCTACCCTTGACTGCTTCTGCCTCCAATAGATTTCCTAAGCACTAGTGTTTTAAGGAACAGCTTAAAAAGAGAATCCTAATGTGATTTCTTTATAATGGGTGTGTTCCTTATCTAATCCTAGTGTCTAAACTCTTCTCCATGGCTGGACCCCCAAATAATGTTCCTTTACGTGCTAAGGGGTATCTAGAGAGTGGGATAGGTTTAATAACTACCCTAACCCTAACGCATACCCTAACCCTAACCCCTACCCTAACCCTAACACGTACCCTAATCCTAAACCGTACCCTAAACCGAGCCCTAACCCTAACACTAACCCTAACCCTAACCCTAACCCATACCCTACGCCGTACCCGAAGCCTTCCCCGAACCCGTACCCTAAGCCATACCTTAAGCCTAACCTTAAGCCTAACCCTAAACCTAGGCTACCCTTGACTGCTTCTGCCTCCAATAGATTTCCTAAGCACTAGTGTTTTAAGGAACAGCTTAAAAAGAGAATCCTAATATGATTTCTTTATAATGGGTGTGTTCCTTATCTTATCCTAGTGTCTAAAGTCTTCTCCATGGCTCGACCCCCAAATAATATTCCTTTACGTACTAAGGGGTAACTAGAGAGTGGGATAGGTTTAATAACTACCCTATTCGTAACACGTACCCTAACCCTAACCCCTACCCTAACCCTAAAACGAACCCTAATCCTAACCCGTACCCTAAAACGAGCCCTAACCCTAACACTAACCCTATCCCTAACCCTAACCCATACCCTACGCCGTACGCGAAGCCCTCCCCGAACACGTACCCTAAGCCGTACCCTAAGCCTAACCGTAAGCCTAACCCTAACCCTAGGCTACCCTTGACTGCTTCTGCCTCCAATAGATTTCCTAAGCACTAGTGTTTTAAGGAACAGCTTAAAAAGAGAATCCTAATGTGATTTCTTTATAATGTGTGTGTTCCTTATATTATCTTAGTGTCTAAACTCTTCTCCATGGCTGGACCCCCTAATAATATTCCTTTACGTGCTAAGGGGTATCTAGAGAGTGGGATGGGTTTAATAACTACCCTAACCCTAACGCGTACCCTAACCCTAACCCCTATCCTAACCCTAACACGTACCCTAATCCTAACCCGTACCCTAAACCGAGCCCTAACCCTAACACTAACCCTAACCCTAACCCTAACACATACCCTACGCCGTACCCGAAGCCCTCCCTGAACCCGTACCCTAAGCCATACCCTAAGCCTAACCCTAAGCCTAACCCTAACCCTAGGCTACCCTTGACTGCTTCTGCCTCCAATAGATTTCCTAAGCACTAGTGTTTTAAGGAACAGCTTAAAAAGAGAATCCTAATGTGATTTCTTTATAATGGGTGTGTTCCTTATCTTATCCTAGTGTCTAAACTCTTCTCCATGGCTGGACCCCAAATAATATTCCTTTACGTGCTAATGGGTAACTAGAGAGTGGGATAGGTTTAATAACTACCCTATCCGTAACACGTAACCTAACCCTCACCCCTACCCTAACCCTAACACGAATCCTAATTCTAACCCGTACCCTAAAACGAGCCCTAACCCTAACACTAAACCTAACCCTAACCCTAACCCATACCGTACGCCGTACCCGAAGCCCTCCCCGAACACGTACCCTAAGCCGTACCCTAAGCCTAACCCTAAGCCTAACCCTAACCCTAGGCTACCCTTGACTGCTTCTGCCTCCAATACATTTCCTAAGCACTAGTGTTTTAAGGAACAGCTTAAAAAGAGAATCCTAATGTGATTTCTTTATAATGGGTGTGTTCCTTATCTAATCCTAGTGTCTAAACTCTTCTCCATGGCTGGACACCCAAATAATGTTCCTTTACGTGCTAAGGGGTATCTAGAGAGTGGGATAGGTTTAATAACTACCCTAACCCTAACGCGTACCCTAACCCTAACCCCTACCCTAACCCTAACACGTACCCTAATCCTAACCCGTACCCTAAACCGAGCCCTAACCCTAACACTAACCGTAACCCTAACCCTAACCCATACCCTACGCCGTACCCGAAGCCCTCCCCGAACCCGTACCCTAAGCCGTACCCTAAGCCTAACCCTAAGCCTAACCCTAACCCTAGGCTACCCTTGACTGCTTCTGCCTCCAATACATTTCCTAAGCACTAGTGTTTTAAGGAACAGCTTAAAAAGAGAATCCTAATGTGATTTCTTTATAATGGGTGTGTTCCTTATCTTATCCTAGTGTCTAAAGTCTTCTCCATGGCTGGACCCCCAAATAATATTCCTTTACGTGCTAATGGGTAACTAGAGAGTGGGATAGGTTTAATAACTACCCTATCCGTAACACGTTCCCTAACCCTAACCCCTACCCTAACACTAACACGAACCCTAATCCTAACACGTACCCTAAAACGAGCCCTAACCCTAACACTAAACCTAACCCTAACCCTAACCCATACCCTACGCCGTACCCGAAGCCCTCCCCGAACACGTACCCTAAGCCGTACCCTAAGTCTAACCCTATGCCTAACCCTAACCCTAGGCTACCCTTGACTGCTTCTGCCTCCAATAGATTTCCTAAGCACTAGTGTTTTAAGGAACAGCTTAAAAAGAGAATCCTAATGTGATTTCTTTATAATATGTGTGTTCCTTATCTAATCCTCGTGTCTAAACTCTTCTCCATGGCTGGACCCCCAAATAATATTCCTTTATGTGCTAAGGGGTATCGAGAGAGTGGGATAGGTTTAATCACTACCCTAACCCTAACGCGTACCCTAACCCTAACCCCTACCCTAACCCTAACACGTACCCTAATCCTAACCCGTACCCTAAACCGAGCCCTAACCCTAACACTAACCCTAACCCTAACCCTGACCCATACCCTACGCCGTACCCGAAGCCCTCCCCGAACCCGTACCCTAAGCCGTACCCTAAGCCTAACCCTAACCCTAACCCTAACCCTAGGCTACCCTTGACTGCTTCTGCCTCCAATAGATTTCCTAAGCACTAGTGTTTTAAGGAACAGCTTAAAAAGAGAATCCTAATGTGATTTCTTTATAATGGGTGTGTTCCTTATCTTATCCTAGTGTCTAAACTCTTCTCCATGGCTGGACCCCCAAATAATATTCCGTTACGTGCTAAGGGGTAACTAGAGAGTGGGATAGGTTTAATAACTACCCTATCCGTAACACGTACCCTAACCCTAACCCCTACCCTAACCCTAACACGAACCCTAATCCTAACCCGTACCCTAAAACGAGCCCTAACCCTAACCCTAACACTAACCCTAACCCTAACCCTAACGCATAACCTACGCCGTACCCGAAGCCCTCCCCGAACACGAACCCTAAGCCGTACCCTAAGCCTAACCCTAAGCCTAACCCCAACCCTAGGCTACCCTTGACTGCTTCTGCCTCCAATAGATTTCCTAAGCACTAGTGTTTTAAGGAACAGCTTAAAAACAGAATCCTAATGTGATTTCTTTATAATGGGTGTGTTCCTTATCTAATCCTAGTGTCTAAACTCTTCTCCATGGCTGGTCCCCAAATAATATTCCTTTATGTGCTAAGGGGTATCTAGAGAGTGGGATAGGTTTAATCACTACCCTAACCCTAACGCGTACCCTAACCCTAACCCCTACCCTAACCCTAACACGTACCCTAATCCTAACCCGTACCCTAAACCGAGCCCTAACCCTAACACTAACCTAACCCTAACCCTAACACATACCCTACGCGGTACCCGAAGCCCTCCCCGAACCCGTACCCTAAGCCGTACCCTAAGCCTAACCCTAAGCCTAACCCTAACCCTAGGCTACCGTTGACTGCTTCTGCCTCCAATAGATTGCCTAAGCACTAGAGTTTTAAGGAACAGCTTAAAAAGAGAATCCTAATGTGATTTCTTTATAATGTGTGTGTTCCTTATATTATCTTACTGTCTAAACTCTTCTCCATGGCTGGACCCCCAAATAATATTCCTTTACGTCCTAAGGGGTATCTAGAGAGTGGGATAGGTTTAATAACTACCCTAACCCTAACGCGTACCCTAACCCTAACCCCTACCCTAACCCTAACACGTACCCTAATCCTAACCCGTACCCTAAACCGAGCCCTAACCCTAACACTAACCCTAACCCTAACCCTAACCCATACCCTACACCGTACCCGAAGCCCTCCCCAAACCCGTACCCTAAGCCGTACCCTAAGCCTAACCCTAAGCCTAACCCTAACCCTAGGCTACCCTTGACTGCTTCTGCCTCCAATGAATTTCCTAAGCACTAGTGTTTTAAGGAACAGCTTAAAAAGAGAATCCTAATGTGATTTCTTTATAATGGGTGTGTTCCTTATCTTATCCTAGTGTCTAAAGTCTTCTCCATGGCTCGACCCCCAAATAATATTCCTTTACGTACTAAGGGGTAACTAGAGAGTGGGATAGGTTTAATAACTACCCTATTCGTAACACGTACCCTAACCCTAACCCCTACCCTAACCCTAAAACGAACCCTAATCCTAACCCGTACCCTAAAACGAGCCCTAACCCTAACACTAACCCTATCCCTAACCCTAACCCATACCCTACGCCGTACGCGAAGCCCTCCCCGAACACGTACCCTAAGCCCTACCCTAAGCCTAACCGTAAGCCTAACCCTAACCCTAGGCTACCCTTGACTGCTTCTGCCTCCAATAGATTTCCTAAGCACTAGTGTTTTAAGGAACAGCTTAAAAAGAGAATCCTAATGTGATTTCTTTATAATGGGTGTGTTCCTTATCTTATCCTAGTGTCTAAACTCTTCTCCATCGCTGGACTCCCAAATAATATTCCTTTACGTGCTAAGGGGTAACTAGAGAGTGGGATAGGTTTAATAACTACCCTATCCGTAACACGTACCCTAACCCTAACCCCTACCCTAACCCTAACACGAACCCTAATCCTAACCCGTAACCTAAACCGAGCCCTAACCCTAACACTAACCCTAACCCTAACCCTAACCCATACCCTACGCCGTACCCGAAGCCCTCCCCGAACCCGTACCCTAAGCCGTACCCTAAGCCTAACCCTAAGCCTAACCCTAACCCTAGGCTACCCTTGACTGCTTCTGCCTCCAGTAGATTTCCTAAGCACTAGTGTATTAAGGAACAGCTTAAAAAGAGAATCCTAATGTGATTTCTTTATAATGTGTGTGTTCCTTATCTTATCCTAGTGTCTAAACTCTTCTCCATGGCTGGACCCCCAAATAATATTCCTTTACGTGCGAAGGGGTAACTAGAGAGTGGGATAGGTTTAATAACTACCCTAACCCTAACGCGTACCCTAACGCTAACCCCTACCCTAACCCTAACACGTACCCTAATCCTAACCCGTACCCTAAACCGAGCCCTAACCCTAACACTAACCCTAACCCTAACCCTAACCCATACCCTACGCCATGCCCGAAGCCCTCCCCGAACCCGTACCCTAAGCCGTACCCTAAGCCTAACCCTAAGCCTAACCCTAACCCTAGGCTACCCTAGACTGCTTCTGCCTCCAATAGATTTCCTAAGCACTAGTGTTTCAAGGAACAGCTTAAAAAGAGAATCCTAATGTGATTTCTTTAAAATGGGTGTGTTCCTTATTTTATCCTAGTGTCTAAACTCTTCTCCATGGCTGGACCCCCAAATAATATTCCTTTACGTGCTAAGGGGTAACTAGAGAGTGGGATAGGGTTAATAACTACCCTAACCCTAACGCGTACCCTAACGCTAACCCCTACCCTAACCCTAACACGTACCCTAATCCTAACCCGTACCCTAAACCGAGCCCTAACCCTAACCTTAACCCTAACCCATACCCTACGCCGTACCCGAAGCCCTCCCCGAACCCGTACCCTAAGCCGTACCCTAAGCCTAACCCTAAGCCTAACCCTAACCCTAGGCTACCCTTGACTGCTTCTGCCTCCAATAGATTTCCTAAGCACTAGTGTTTTAAGGAACAGCTTAAAAAGAGAATCCTAATGTGATTTCTTTATAATGTGTGTGTTCCTTATATTATCTTAGTGTCTAAACTCTTCTCCATGGCTGGACCCCCAAATAATGTTCCTTTACGTGCTAAGGGGTATCTAGAGAGTGGGAGAGGTTTAATAACTACCCTAACCCTAACGCGTACCCTAACCCTAACCCCTACCCTAACCCTAACACGTACCCTAATCCTAAACCGTACCCTAAACCGAGCCCTAACCCTAACACTAACCGTAACCCTAACCCTAACCCATACCCTACGCCGTACCCGAAGCCCTCCCCGAACCCGTACCCTAAGCCGTACCCTAAGCCTAACCCTAAGCCTAACCCTAACCCTAGGCTACCCTTGACTGCTTCTGCCTCCAATACATTTCCTAAGCACTAGTGTTTTAAGGAACAGCTTAAAAAGAGAATCCTAATGTGATTTCTTTATAATGGGTGTGTTCCTTATCTTATCCTAGTGTCTAAACTCTTCTCCATGGCTGGACCCCCAAATAATATTCCTTTACGTATTAAGGGGTAACTAGAGAGTGGGAGAGGTTTAATAACTACCCTATTCGTAACACGTACCCTAACCCTAACCCCTACCCTAACCCTAACATGAACCCTAATCCTAACCCGTACCCTAAAACGAGCCCTAACCCTAACACTAACCCTAACCCTAACCCTAACCCATACCCTACGCCGTACCCGAAGCCCTCCCCGAAACCGTACCCTAAGCCGTACCCTAAGCCTAACCCTAAGCCTAACCCTAACCCTAGGCTACCCTTGACTGCTTCTGCCTCCAATAGATTTTCTAAGCACTAGTGTTTTAAGGAACAGCTTAAAAAGAGAATCCTAATGTGATTTCTTTATAATGGGTGTGTTCCTTATCTAATCCTAGTGTCTAAACTCTTCTCCATGGCTGGACCCCCAAATAATATTCCTTTATGTGCTAAGGGGTATCTAGAGAGTGGGATAGGTTTAATCACTACCCTAACCCTAACGCGTACCCTAACCCTAACCCCTACCCTAACCCTAACACGTACCCTAATCCTAACCCGTACCCTAAACCGAGCCCTAACCCTAACCTTAACCCTAACCCATACCCTACGCCGTACCCGAAGCCCTCCCCGAACCCGTACCCTAAGCCGTACCCTAAGCCTAACCCTAAGCCTAACCCTAACCCTAGGCTACCCTTGACTGCTTCTGCCTCCAATAGATTGCCTAAGCACTAGAGTTTTAAGGAACAGCTTAAAAAGAGAATCCTAATGTGATTTCTTTATAATGTGTGTGTTCCTTATATTATCTTACTGTCTAAACTCTTCTCCATGGCTGGACCCCCAAATAATATTCCTTTACGTCCTAAGGGGTATCTAGAGAGTGGGATAGGTTTAATAACTACCCTAACCCTAACGCGTACCCTAACCCTAACCCCTACCCTAACCCTAACACGTACCCTAATCCTAACCCGTACCCTAAACCGAGCCCTAACCCTAACACTAACCCTAACCCTAACCCTAACCCATACCCTACACCGTACCCGAAGCCCTCCCCAAACCCGTACCCTAAGCCGTACCCTAAGCCTAACCCTAAGCCTAACCCTAACCCTAGGCTACCCTTGACTGCTTCTGCCTCCAATGAATTTCCTAAGCACTAGTGTTTTAAGGAACAGCTTAAAAAGAGAATCCTAATGTGATTTCTTTATAATGGGTGTGTTCCTTATCTTATCCTAGTGTCTAAAGTCTTCTCCATGGCTCGACCCCCAAATAATATTCCTTTACGTACTAAGGGGTAACTAGAGAGTGGGATAGGTTTAATAACTACCCTATTCGTAACACGTACCCTAACCCTAACCCCTACCCTAACCCTAAAACGAACCCTAATCCTAACCCGTACCCTAAAACGAGCCCTAACCCTAACACTAACCCTATCCCTAACCCTAACCCATACCCTACGCCGTACGCGAAGCCCTCCCCGAACACGTACCCTAAGCCCTACCCTAAGCCTAACCGTAAGCCTAACCCTAACCCTAGGCTACCCTTGACTGCTTCTGCCTCCAATAGATTTCCTAAGCACTAGTGTTTTAAGGAACAGCTTAAAAAGAGAATCCTAATGTGATTTCTTTATAATGGGTGTGTTCCTTATCTTATCCTAGTGTCTAAACTCTTCTCCATCGCTGGACTCCCAAATAATATTCCTTTACGTGCTAAGGGGTAACTAGAGAGTGGGATAGGTTTAATAACTACCCTATCCGTAACACGTACCCTAACCCTAACCCCTACCCTAACCCTAACACGAACCCTAATCCTAACCCGTAACCTAAACCGAGCCCTAACCCTAACACTAACCCTAACCCTAACCCTAACCCATACCCTACGCCGTACCCGAAGCCCTCCCCGAACCCGTACCCTAAGCCGTACCCTAAGCCTAACCCTAAGCCTAACCCTAACCCTAGGCTACCCTTGACTGCTTCTGCCTCCAGTAGATTTCCTAAGCACTAGTGTATTAAGGAACAGCTTAAAAAGAGAATCCTAATGTGATTTCTTTATAATGTGTGTGTTCCTTATCTTATCCTAGTGTCTAAACTCTTCTCCATGGCTGGACCCCCAAATAATATTCCTTTACGTGCGAAGGGGTAACTAGAGAGTGGGATAGGTTTAATAACTACCCTAACCCTAACGCGTACCCTAACGCTAACCCCTACCCTAACCCTAACACGTACCCTAATCCTAACCCGTACCCTAAACCGAGCCCTAACCCTAACACTAACCCTAACCCTAACCCTAACCCATACCCTACGCCATGCCCGAAGCCCTCCCCGAACCCGTACCCTAAGCCGTACCCTAAGCCTAACCCTAAGCCTAACCCTAACCCTAGGCTACCCTAGACTGCTTCTGCCTCCAATAGATTTCCTAAGCACTAGTGTTTCAAGGAACAGCTTAAAAAGAGAATCCTAATGTGATTTCTTTAAAATGGGTGTGTTCCTTATTTTATCCTAGTGTCTAAACTCTTCTCCATGGCTGGACCCCCAAATAATATTCCTTTACGTGCTAAGGGGTAACTAGAGAGTGGGATAGGGTTAATAACTACCCTAACCCTAACGCGTACCCTAACGCTAACCCCTACCCTAACCCTAACACGTACCCTAATCCTAACCCGTACCCTAAACCGAGCCCTAACCCTAACCTTAACCCTAACCCATACCCTACGCCGTACCCGAAGCCCTCCCCGAACCCGTACCCTAAGCCGTACCCTAAGCCTAACCCTAAGCCTAACCCTAACCCTAGGCTACCCTTGACTGCTTCTGCCTCCAATAGATTTCCTAAGCACTAGTGTTTTAAGGAACAGCTTAAAAAGAGAATCCTAATGTGATTTCTTTATAATGTGTGTGTTCCTTATATTATCTTAGTGTCTAAACTCTTCTCCATGGCTGGACCCCCAAATAATGTTCCTTTACGTGCTAAGGGGTATCTAGAGAGTGGGAGAGGTTTAATAACTACCCTAACCCTAACGCGTACCCTAACCCTAACCCCTACCCTAACCCTAACACGTACCCTAATCCTAAACCGTACCCTAAACCGAGCCCTAACCCTAACACTAACCGTAACCCTAACCCTAACCCATACCCTACGCCGTACCCGAAGCCCTCCCCGAACCCGTACCCTAAGCCGTACCCTAAGCCTAACCCTAAGCCTAACCCTAACCCTAGGCTACCCTTGACTGCTTCTGCCTCCAATACATTTCCTAAGCACTAGTGTTTTAAGGAACAGCTTAAAAAGAGAATCCTAATGTGATTTCTTTATAATGGGTGTGTTCCTTATCTTATCCTAGTGTCTAAACTCTTCTCCATGGCTGGACCCCCAAATAATATTCCTTTACGTATTAAGGGGTAACTAGAGAGTGGGAGAGGTTTAATAACTACCCTATTCGTAACACGTACCCTAACCCTAACCCCTACCCTAACCCTAACATGAACCCTAATCCTAACCCGTACCCTAAAACGAGCCCTAACCCTAACACTAACCCTAACCCTAACCCTAACCCATACCCTACGCCGTACCCGAAGCCCTCCCCGAAACCGTACCCTAAGCCGTACCCTAAGCCTAACCCTAAGCCTAACCCTAACCCTAGGCTACCCTTGACTGCTTCTGCCTCCAATAGATTTTCTAAGCACTAGTGTTTTAAGGAACAGCTTAAAAAGAGAATCCTAATGTGATTTCTTTATAATGGGTGTGTTCCTTATCTAATCCTAGTGTCTAAACTCTTCTCCATGGCTGGACCCCCAAATAATATTCCTTTATGTGCTAAGGGGTATCTAGAGAGTGGGATAGGTTTAATCACTACCCTAACCCTAACGCGTACCCTAACCCTAACCCCTACCCTAACCCTAACACGTACCCTAATCCTAACCCGTACCCTAAACCGAGCCCTAACCCTAACCTTAACCCTAACCCATACCCTACGCCGTACCCGAAGCCCTCCCCGAACCCGTACCCTAAGCCGTACCCTAAGCCTAACCCTAAGCCTAACCCTAACCCTAGGCTACCCTTGACTGCTTCTGCCTCCAATAGATTTCCTAAGCACTAGTGTTTTAAGGAACAGCTTAAAAAGAGAATCCTAATATTATTTCTTTATAATGTGTGTGTTCCTTATATTATCTTAGTGTCTAAACTCTTCTCCATGGCTGGACCCCCAAATAATATTCCTTTACGTGCTAAGGGGTATCTAGAGAGTGGGATAGGTTTAATAACTACCCTAACCGTAACGCGTACCCTAACCCTAACCCCTACCCTAACCCTAACATGTACCCTAATCCTAACCCGTACCCTAAACCGAGCCCTAACCCTAACACTAACCCTAACCCTAACCTTAACCCATACCCTACGCCGTACCCGAAGCCCTCCCCGAACACGTACCCTAAGCCGTACCCTAAGCCTAACCGTAAGCCTAACCCTAACCCTAGGCTACCCTTGACTGCTTCTGCCTCCAATAGATTTCCTAAGCACTAGTGTTTTAAGGAACAGCTTAAAAAGAGAATCCTAATGTGATTTCTTTATAATGGGTGTGTTCATTATCTTATCCTAGTATCTAAACTCTTCTCCATGGCTGGACCCCCAAATAATATTCCTTTACGTGCTAATGGGTAACTAGAGAGTGGGATAGGTTTAATAACTACCCTATCCGTAACACGTACCCTAACCCTAACCCCTACCCTAACCCTAACACGAACCCTAATCCTAACCCGTACCCTAAAACGAGCCCTAACCCTAACACTAAACCTAACCCTAGCCCTAACCCATACCCTACGCCGTACCCGAAGCCCTCCCCGAACACGTACCCTAAGCCGTACCCTAAGCCTAACCCTAACCCTAGGCTACCCTTGACTGCTTCTGCCTCCAATAGATTTCCTAAGCACTAGTGTTTTAAGGAACAGCTTAAAAAGAGAATCCTAATGTGATTTCTTTACAATGTGTGTGTTCCTTATATTATCTTAGTATCTAAACTCTTCTCCATGGCTGGACCCCCAAATAATGTTCCTTTACGTGCTAAGGGGTATCTAGAGAGTGGGATAGGTTTAATAACTACCCTAACCCTAACGCGTACCCTAACCCTAACCCCTACCCTAACCCTAACACGTACCCTAATCCTAACCCGTACCCTAAACCGAGCCCTAACCCTAACACTAACCCTAACCCTAACCCTAACCCATACCCTACGCCGTACCCGAAGCCCTCCCCGAACCCGTACCCTAAGCCGTACCCTAAGCCTAACCCTAAGCCTAACCCTCACCCTAGGCTACCCTTGACTGCTTCTGCCTCCAATAGATTTCCTAAGCACTAGTGTTTTAAGGAACAGCTTAAAAAGAGAATCCTAATGTGATTTCTTTATAATGTGTGTATTACTTATATTATCTTAGTGTCTAAACTCTTCTCCATGGCTGGACCCCCAAATAATGTTCCTTTACGTGCTAAGGGGTATCTAGAGAGTGGGATAGGTTTAATAACTACCCTAACCCTAACGCATACCCTAACCCTAACCCCTACCCTAACCCTAACACGTACCCTAATCCTAAACCGTACCCTAAACCGAGCCCTAACCCTAACACTAACCCTAACCCTAACCCTAACCCATACCCTACGCCGTACCCGAAGCCTTCCCCGAACCCGTACCCTAAGCCATACCTTAAGCCTAACCTTAAGCCTAACCCTAAACCTAGGCTACCCTTGACTGCTTCTGCCTCCAATAGATTTCCTAAGCACTAGTGTTTTAAGGAACAGCTTAAAAAGAGAATCCTAATATGATTTCTTTATAATGGGTGTGTTCCTTATCTTATCCTAGTGTCTAAAGTCTTCTCCATGGCTCGACCCCCAAATAATATTCCTTTACGTACTAAGGGGTAACTAGAGAGTGGGATAGGTTTAATAACTACCCTATTCGTAACACGTACCCTAACCCTAACCCCTACCCTAACCCTAAAACGAACCCTAATCCTAACCCGTACCCTAAAACGAGCCCTAACCCTAACACTAACCCTATCCCTAACCCTAACCCATACCCTACGCCGTACGCGAAGCCCTCCCCGAACACGTACCCTAAGCCGTACCCTAAGCCTAACCGTAAGCCTAACCCTAACCCTAGGCTACCCTTGACTGCTTCTGCCTCCAATAGATTTCCTAAGCACTAGTGTTTTAAGGAACAGCTTAAAAAGAGAATCCTAATGTGATTTCTTTATAATGTGTGTGTTCCTTATATTATCTTAGTGTCTAAACTCTTCTCCATGGCTGGACCCCCTAATAATATTCCTTTACGTGCTAAGGGGTATCTAGAGAGTGGGATGGGTTTAATAACTACCCTAACCCTAACGCGTACCCTAACCCTAACCCCTATCCTAACCCTAACACGTACCCTAATCCTAACCCGTACCCTAAACCGAGCCCTAACCCTAACACTAACCCTAACCCTAACCCTAACACATACCCTACGCCGTACCCGAAGCCCTCCCTGAACCCGTACCCTAAGCCATACCCTAAGCCTAACCCTAAGCCTAACCCTAACCCTAGGCTACCCTTGACTGCTTCTGCCTCCAATAGATTTCCTAAGCACTAGTGTTTTAAGGAACAGCTTAAAAAGAGAATCCTAATGTGATTTCTTTATAATGGGTGTGTTCCTTATCTTATCCTAGTGTCTAAACTCTTCTCCATGGCTGGACCCCAAATAATATTCCTTTACGTGCTAATGGGTAACTAGAGAGTGGGATAGGTTTAATAACTACCCTATCCGTAACACGTAACCTAACCCTCACCCCTACCCTAACCCTAACACGAATCCTAATCCTAACCCGTACCCTAAAACGAGCCCTAACCCTAACACTAAACCTAACCCTAACCCTAACCCATACCGTACGCCGTACCCGAAGCCCTCCCCGAACACGTACCCTAAGCCGTACCCTAAGCCTAACCCTAAGCCTAACCCTAACCCTAGGCTACCCTTGACTGCTTCTGCCTCCAATACATTTCCTAAGCACTAGTGTTTTAAGGAACAGCTTAAAAAGAGAATCCTAATGTGATTTCTTTATAATGGGTGTGTTCCTTATCTAATCCTAGTGTCTAAACTCTTCTCCATGGCTGGACACCCAAATAATGTTCCTTTACGTGCTAAGGGGTATCTAGAGAGTGGGATAGGTTTAATAACTACCCTAACCCTAACGCGTACCCTAACCCTAACCCCTACCCTAACCCTAACACGTACCCTAATCCTAACCCGTACCCTAAACCGAGCCCTAACCCTAACACTAACCGTAACCCTAACCCTAACCCATACCCTACGCCGTACCCGAAGCCCTCCCCGAACCCGTACCCTAAGCCGTACCCTAAGCCTAACCCTAAGCCTAACCCTAACCCTAGGCTACCCTTGACTGCTTCTGCCTCCAATACATTTCCTAAGCACTAGTGTTTTAAGGAACAGCTTAAAAAGAGAATCCTAATGTGATTTCTTTATAATGGGTGTGTTCCTTATCTTATCCTAGTGTCTAAAGTCTTCTCCATGGCTGGACCCCCAAATAATATTCCTTTACGTGCTAATGGGTAACTAGAGAGTGGGATAGGTTTAATAACTACCCTATCCGTAACACGTTCCCTAACCCTAACCCCTACCCTAACACTAACACGAACCCTAATCCTAACACGTACCCTAAAACGAGCCCTAACCCTAACACTAAACCTAACCCTAACCCTAACCCATACCCTACGCCGTACCCGAAGCCCTCCCCGAACACGTACCCTAAGCCGTACCCTAAGTCTAACCCTATGCCTAACCCTAACCCTAGGCTACCCTTGACTGCTTCTGCCTCCAATAGATTTCCTAAGCACTAGTGTTTTAAGGAACAGCTTAAAAAGAGAATCCTAATGTGATTTCTTTATAATATGTGTGTTCCTTATCTAATCCTCGTGTCTAAACTCTTCTCCATGGCTGGACCCCCAAATAATATTCCTTTATGTGCTAAGGGGTATCGAGAGAGTGGGATAGGTTTAATCACTACCCTAACCCTAACGCGTACCCTAACCCTAACCCCTACCCTAACCCTAACACGTACCCTAATCCTAACCCGTACCCTAAACCGAGCCCTAACCCTAACACTAACCCTAACCCTAACCCTGACCCATACCCTACGCCGTACCCGAAGCCCTCCCCGAACCCGTACCCTAAGCCGTACCCTAAGCCTAACCCTAACCCTAACCCTAACCCTAGGCTACCCTTGACTGCTTCTGCCTCCAATAGATTTCCTAAGCACTAGTGTTTTAAGGAACAGCTTAAAAAGAGAATCCTAATGTGATTTCTTTATAATGGGTGTGTTCCTTATCTTATCCTAGTGTCTAAACTCTTCTCCATGGCTGGACCCCCAAATAATATTCCGTTACGTGCTAAGGGGTAACTAGAGAGTGGGATAGGTTTAATAACTACCCTATCCGTAACACGTACCCTAACCCTAACCCCTACCCTAACCCTAACACGAACCCTAATCCTAACCCGTACCCTAAAACGAGCCCTAACCCTAACACTAACCCTAACCCTAACCCTAACGCATAACCTACGCCGTACCCGAAGCCCTCCCCGAACACGAACCCTAAGCCGTACCCTAAGCCTAACCCTAAGCCTAACCCCAACCCTAGGCTACCCTTGACTGCTTCTGCCTCCAATAGATTTCCTAAGCACTAGTGTTTTAAGGAACAGCTTAAAAACAGAATCCTAATGTGATTTCTTTATAATGGGTGTGTTCCTTATCTAATCCTAGTGTCTAAACTCTTCTCCATGGCTGGCCCCCAAATAATATTCCTTTATGTGCTAAGGGGTATCTAGAGAGTGGGATAGGTTTAATCACTACCCTAACCCTAACGCGTACCCTAACCCTAACCCCTACCCTAACCCTAACACGTACCCTAATCCTAACCCGTACCCTAAACCGAGCCCTAACCCTAACACTAACCTAACCCTAACCCTAACCCATACCCTACGCGGTACCCGAAGCCCTCCCCGAACCCGTACCCTAAGCCGTACCCTAAGCCTAACCCTAAGCCTAACCCTAACCCTAGGCTACCCTTGACTGCTTCTGCCTCCAATAGATTGCCTAAGCACTAGAGTTTTAAGGAACAGCTTAAAAAGAGAATCCTAATGTGATTTCTTTATAATGTGTGTGTTCCTTATATTATCTTACTGTCTAAACTCTTCTCCATGGCTGGACCCCCAAATAATATTCCTTTACGTCCTAAGGGGTATCTAGAGAGTGGGATAGGTTTAATAACTACCCTAACCCTAACGCGTACCCTAACCCTAACCCCTACCCTAACCCTAACACGTACCCTAATCCTAACCCGTACCCTAAACCGAGCCCTAACCCTAACACTAACCCTAACCCTAACCCTAACCCATACCCTACACCGTACCCGAAGCCCTCCCCAAACCCGTACCCTAAGCCGTACCCTAAGCCTAACCCTAAGCCTAACCCTAACCCTAGGCTACCCTTGACTGCTTCTGCCTCCAATGAATTTCCTAAGCACTAGTGTTTTAAGGAACAGCTTAAAAAGAGAATCCTAATGTGATTTCTTTATAATGGGTGTGTTCCTTATCTTATCCTAGTGTCTAAAGTCTTCTCCATGGCTCGACCCCCAAATAATATTCCTTTACGTACTAAGGGGTAACTAGAGAGTGGGATAGGTTTAATAACTACCCTATTCGTAACACGTACCCTAACCCTAACCCCTACCCTAACCCTAAAACGAACCCTAATCCTAACCCGTACCCTAAAACGAGCCCTAACCCTAACACTAACCCTATCCCTAACCCTAACCCATACCCTACGCCGTACGCGAAGCCCTCCCCGAACACGTACCCTAAGCCCTACCCTAAGCCTAACCGTAAGCCTAACCCTAACCCTAGGCTACCCTTGACTGCTTCTGCCTCCAATAGATTTCCTAAGCACTAGTGTTTTAAGGAACAGCTTAAAAAGAGAATCCTAATGTGATTTCTTTATAATGCGTGTGTTCCTTATATTATCTTAGTGTCTAAACTCTTCTCCATGGCTGGACCCCCTAATAATATTCCTTTACGTGCTAAGGGGTATCTAGAGAGTGGGATAGGTTTAATAACTACCCTAACCCTAACGCGTACCCTAACCCTAACCCCTATCCTAACCCTAACACGTACCCTAATCCTAACCCGTACCCTAAACCGAGCCCTAACCCTAACACTAACCCTAACCCTAACCTTAACACATACCCTACGCCGTACCCGAAGCCCTCCCTGAACCCGTACCCTAAGCCATACCCTAAGCCTAACCCTAAGCCTAACCCTAACCCTAGGCTACCCTTGACTGCTTCTGCCTCCAATAGATTTCCTAAGCACTAGTGTTTTAAGGAACAGCTTAAAAAGAGAATCCTAATGTGATTTCTTTATAATGGGTGTGTTCCTTATCTTATCCTAGTGTCTAAACTCTTCTCCATGGCTGGACCCCAAATAATATTCCTTTACGTGCTAATGGGTAACTAGAGAGTGGGATAGGTTTAATAACTACCCTATCCGTAACACGTAACCTAACCCTCACCCCTACCCTAACCCTAACACGAATCCTAATCCTAACCCGTACCCTAAAACGAGCCCTAACCCTAACACTAAACCTAACCCTAACCCTAACCCATACCGTACGCCGTACCCGAAGCCCTCCCCGAACACGTACCCTAAGCCGTACCCTAAGCCTAACCCTAAGCCTAACCCTAACCCTAGGCTACCCTTGACTGCTTCTGCCTCCAATAGATTTCCTAAGCACTAGTGTTTTAAGGAACAGCTTAAAAAGAGAATCCTAATGTGATTTCTTTATAATGGGTGTGTTGCTTATCTAATCCTAGTGTCTAAACTCTTCTCCATGGCTGGACCCCCAAATAATATTCCTTTACGTGCTAAGGGGTATCTAGAGAGTGGGATAGGTTTAATAACTACCCTAACCGTAACGCGTACCCTAACCCTAACCCCTACCCAAACCCTAACATGTACCCTAATCCTAACCCGTACCCTAAACCGAGCCCTAACCCTAACACTAACCCTAACCCTAACCCTAACCCATACCCTACGCCGTACCCGAAGCCCTCCCTGAACACGTACCCTAAGCCTTACCCTAAGCCTAACCCTAAGCCTAACCCTAACCTTAGGCTACCCTTGACTGCTTCTGCCTCCAATAGATTTCCTAAGCACTAGTGTTTTAAGGAACAGCTTAAAAAGAGAATCCTAATGTGATTTCTTTATAATGGGTGTGTTCCTTATCTTATCCTAGTGTCTAAACTCTTCTCCATGGCTGGACTCCCAAATAATATTCCTTTACGTGCTAAGGGGTAACTAGAGAGTGGGATAGGTTTAATAACTACCCTATCCGTAACACGTACCCTAACCCTAACCCCTACCCTAACCCTAACACGAACCCTAATCCTAACCCGTAACCTAAACCGAGCCCTAACCCTAACACTAACCCTAACCCTAACCCTAACCCATACCCTACGCCGTACCCGAAGCCCTCCCCGAACCCGTACCCTAAGCCGTACCCTAAGCCTAACCCTAAGCCTAACCCTAACCCTAGGCTACCCTTGACTGCTTCTGCCTCCAGTAGATTTCCTAAGCACTAGTGTATTAAGGAACAGCTTAAAAAGAGAATCCTAATGTGATTTCTTTATAATGTGTGTGTTCCTTATCTTATCCTAGTGTCTAAACTCTTCTCCATGGCTGGACCCCCAAATAATATTCCTTTACGTGCGAAGGGGTAACTAGAGAGTGGGATAGGTTTAATAACTACCCTAACCCTAACGCGTACCCTAACGCTAACCCCTACCCTAACCCTAACACGTACCCTAATCCTAACCCGTACCCTAAACCGAGCCCTAACCCTAACACTAACCCTAACCCTAACCCTAACCCATACCCTACGCCGTGCCCGAAGCCCTCCCCGAACCCGTACCCTAAGCCGTACCCTAAGCCTAACCCTAAGCCTAACCCTAACCCTAGGCTACCCTAGACTGCTTCTGCCTCCAATAGATTTCCTAAGCACTAGTGTTTCAAGGAACAGCTTAAAAAGAGAATCCTAATGTGATTTCTTTAAAATGGGTGTGTTCCTTATTTTATCCTAGTGTCTAAACTCTTCTCCATGGCTGGACCCCCAAATAATATTCCTTTACGTGCTAAGGGGTAACTAGAGAGTGGGATAGGGTTAATAACTACCCTAACCCTAACGCGTACCCTAACGCTAACCCCTACCCTAACCCTAACACGTACCCTAATCCTAACCCGTACCCTAAACCGAGCCCTAACCCTAACCTTAACCCTAACCCATACCCTACGCCGTACCCGAAGCCCTCCCCGAACCCGTACCCTAAGCCGTACCCTAAGCCTAACCCTAAGCCTAACCCTAACCCTAGGCTACCCTTGACTGCTTCTGCCTCCAATAGATTTCCTAAGCACTAGTGTTTTAAGGAACAGCTTAAAAAGAGAATCCTAATGTGATTTCTTTATAATGTGTGTGTTCCTTATATTATCTTAGTGTCTAAACTCTTCTCCATGGCTGGACCCCCAAATAATGTTCCTTTACGTGCTAAGGGGTATCTAGAGAGTGGGAGAGGTTTAATAACTACCCTAACCCTAACGCGTACCCTAACCCTAACCCCTACCCTAACCCTAACACGTACCCTAATCCTAAACCGTACCCTAAACCGAGCCCTAACCCTAACACTAACCGTAACCCTAACCCTAACCCATACCCTACGCCGTACCCGAAGCCCTCCCCGAACCCGTACCCTAAGCCGTACCCTAAGCCTAACCCTAAGCCTAACCCTAACCCTAGGCTACCCTTGACTGCTTCTGCCTCCAATACATTTCCTAAGCACTAGTGTTTTAAGGAACAGCTTAAAAAGAGAATCCTAATGTGATTTCTTTATAATGGGTGTGTTCCTTATCTTATCCTAGTGTCTAAACTCTTCTCCATGGCTGGACCCCCAAATAATATTCCTTTACGTATTAAGGGGTAACTAGAGAGTGGGAGAGGTTTAATAACTACCCTATTCGTAACACGTACCCTAACCCTAACCCCTACCCTAACCCTAACATGAACCCTAATCCTAACCCGTACCCTAAAACGAGCCCTAACCCTAACACTAACCCTAACCCTAACCCTAACCCATACCCTACGCCGTACCCGAAGCCCTCCCCGAAACCGTACCCTAAGCCGTACCCTAAGCCTAACCCTAAGCCTAACCCTAACCCTAGGCTACCCTTGACTGCTTCTGCCTCCAATAGATTTTCTAAGCACTAGTGTTTTAAGGAACAGCTTAAAAAGAGAATCCTAATGTGATTTCTTTATAATGGGTGTGTTCCTTATCTAATCCTAGTGTCTAAACTCTTCTCCATGGCTGGACCCCCAAATAATATTCCTTTATGTGCTAAGGGGTATCTAGAGAGTGGGATAGGTTTAATCACTACCCTAACCCTAACGCGTACCCTAACCCTAACCCCTACCCTAACCCTAACACGTACCCTAATCCTAACCCGTACCCTAAACCGAGCCCTAACCCTAACCTTAACCCTAACCCATACCCTACGCCGTACCCGAAGCCCTCCCCGAACCCGTACCCTAAGCCGTACCCTAAGCCTAACCCTAAGCCTAACCCTAACCCTAGGCTACCCTTGACTGCTTCTGCCTCCAATAGATTTCCTAAGCACTAGTGTTTTAAGGAACAGCTTAAAAAGAGAATCCTAATATTATTTCTTTATAATGTGTGTGTTCCTTATATTATCTTAGTGTCTAAACTCTTCTCCATGGCTGGACCCCCAAATAATATTCCTTTACGTGCTAAGGGGTATCTAGAGAGTGGGATAGGTTTAATAACTACCCTAACCGTAACGCGTACCCTAACCCTAACCCCTACCCTAACCCTAACATGTACCCTAATCCTAACCCGTACCCTAAACCGAGCCCTAACCCTAACACTAACCCTAACCCTAACCTTAACCCATACCCTACGCCGTACCCGAAGCCCTCCCCGAACACGTACCCTAAGCCGTACCCTAAGCCTAACCGTAAGCCTAACCCTAACCCTAGGCTACCCTTGACTGCTTCTGCCTCCAATAGATTTCCTAAGCACTAGTGTTTTAAGGAACAGCTTAAAAAGAGAATCCTAATGTGATTTCTTTATAATGGGTGTGTTCATTATCTTATCCTAGTATCTAAACTCTTCTCCATGGCTGGACCCCCAAATAATATTCCTTTACGTGCTAATGGGTAACTAGAGAGTGGGATAGGTTTAATAACTACCCTATCCGTAACACGTACCCTAACCCTAACCCCTACCCTAACCCTAACACGAACCCTAATCCTAACCCGTACCCTAAAACGAGCCCTAACCCTAACACTAAACCTAACCCTAGCCCTAACCCATACCCTACGCCGTACCCGAAGCCCTCCCCGAACACGTACCCTAAGCCGTACCCTAAGCCTAACCCTAACCCTAGGCTACCCTTGACTGCTTCTGCCTCCAATAGATTTCCTAAGCACTAGTGTTTTAAGGAACAGCTTAAAAAGAGAATCCTAATGTGATTTCTTTACAATGTGTGTGTTCCTTATATTATCTTAGTATCTAAACTCTTCTCCATGGCTGGACCCCCAAATAATGTTCCTTTACGTGCTAAGGGGTATCTAGAGAGTGGGATAGGTTTAATAACTACCCTAACCCTAACGCGTACCCTAACCCTAACCCCTACCCTAACCCTAACACGTACCCTAATCCTAACCCGTACCCTAAACCGAGCCCTAACCCTAACACTAACCGTAACCCTAACCCTAACCCATACCCTACGCCGTACCCGAAGCCCTCCCCGAACCCGTACCCTAAGCCGTACCCTAAGCCTAACCCTAAGCCTAACCCTAACCCTAGGCTACCCTTGACTGCTTCTGCCTCCAATAGATTTCCTAAGCACTAGTGTTTTAAGGAACAGCTTAAAAAGAGAATCCTAATGTGATTTCTTTATAATGGGTGTGTTCCTTATCTAATCCTCGTGTCTAAACTCTTCTCCATGGCTGGACCCCCAAATAATATTCCTTTACGTGCTAAGGGGTAACTAGAGAGTGGGATAGGTTTAATCACTACCCTAACCCTAACGCGTACCCTAACCCTAACCCCTACCCTAACCCTAACACGTACCCTAATCCTAACACGTACCCTAAACCGAGCCCTAACCCTAACACTAACCCTAACCCTAACCCTAACCCATACCCTACGCCGTACCCGAAGCCCTACCCGAACCCGTACCCTAAGCCGTACCCTAAGCCTAACCCTAAGCCTAACCCTAACCCTAGGCTACCCTTGACTGCTTCTGCCTCCAATACATTTCCTAAGCACTAGTGTTTTAAGGAACAGCTTAAAAAGAGAATCCTAATGTGATTTCTTTATAATGGGTGTGTTCCTTATCTTATCCTAGTGTCTAAAGTCTTCTCCATGGCTGGACCCCCAAATAATATTCCTTTACGTACTAAGGGGTAACTAGAGAGTGGGATAGGTTTAATAACTACCCTATTCGTAACACGTACCCTAACCCTAACCCCTACCCTAACCCTAAAACGAACCCTAATCCTAACCCGTACCCTAAAACGAGCCCTAACCCTAACACTAACCCTAACCCTAACCCTAACCCATACCCTACGCCGTACGCGGAGCCCTCCCCGAACACGTACCCTAAGCCGTACCCTAAGCCTAACCGTAAGCCTAACCCTAACCCTAGGCTACCCTTGACTGCTTATCCCTCCAATAGATTTCCTAAGCACTAGTGTTTTAAGGAACAGCTTAAAAAGAGAATCCTAATGTGATTTCTTTATAATGTTTGTGTTCCTTATATTATCTTAGTGTCTAAACTCTTCTCCATGGCTGCACCCCCAAATAATATTCCTTTACGTGCTAAGGGGTAACTAGAGAGTGGGATAGGTTTAATAACTACCCTAACCCTAACGCGTACCCTAACCCTAACCCCGACCCTAAACCTAACACGTACCCTAATCCTAACCCGTATTCTAAACCGAGCCCTAACCCTAACACTAACCCTAACCCTAACCCTAACCCATACCCTACGCCGTACCCGAAGCCCTCCCCGAACCCGTACCCTAAGCCGTACCCTAAGCCTAACCCTAAGCCTAACCCTAACCGTAGGCTACCCTTGACTGCTTCTGCCTCCAATAGATTTCCTAAGCACTAGTGTTTTAAGGAACAGCTTAAAAAGAGAATCCTAATGTGATTTCTTTATAATGGGTGTGTTGCTTATCTAATCCTAGTGTCTAAACTCTTCTCCATGGCTGGACCCCCAAATAATATTCCTTTACGTGCTAAGGGGTAACTAGAGAGTGGGATAGGTTTAATAACTACCCTAACCCTAACGCGTACCCTAACGCTAACCCCTACCCTAACCCTAACACGTACCCTAATCCTAACCCGTACCCTAAACCGAGCCCTAACCCTAACACTAACCCTAACCCTAACCCTAACCCATACCCTACGCCGTGCCCGAAGCCCTCCCCGAACCCGTACCCTAAGCCGTACCCTAAGCCTAACCCTAAGCCTAACCCTAACCCTAGGCTACCCTTGACTGCTTCTGCCTCCAATAGATTTCCTAAGCACTAGTGTTTTAAGGAACAGCTTAAAAAGAGAATCCTAATGTGATTTCTTTATAATGGGTGTGTTCCTTATCTTATCCTAGTGTCTAAACACTTCTCCATGGCTGGACCCCCAAATAATATTCCTTTACGTGCTAAGGGGTAACTAGAGAGTGGGATAGGTTTAATAACTACCCTAACCCTAACGCGTACCCTAACGCTAACCCCTACCCTAACCCTAACACGTACCCTAATCCTAACCCGTACCCTAAACCGAGCCCTAACCCTAACACTAACCCTAACCTTAACCCTAACCCATACCCTACGCCGTACCCGAAGCCCTCCCCGAACCCGTACCCTAAGCCGTACCCTAAGCCTAACCCTAAGCCTAACCCTAACCCTAGGCTACCCTTGACTGCTTCTGATTCCAATAGATTTCCTAAGCACTAGTGTTTTAAGGAAGAGCTTAAAAAGAGAATCCTAATGTTATTTCTTTATAATGTGTGTGTTCCTTATATTATCTTAGTGTCTAAACTCTTCTCCATGGCTGGACCCCCAAATAATATTCCTTTACGTGCTAAGGGGTATCTAGAGAGTGGGATAGGTTTAATAACTACCCTAACCGTAACGCGTACCCTAACCCTAACCCCTACCCTAACCCTAACATGTACCCTAATCCTAACCCGTACCCTAAACCGAGCCCTAACCCTAACACTAACCCTAACCCTAACCCTAACCCATACCCTACGCCGTACCCGAAGCCCTCCCTGAACACGTACCCTAAGCCTTACCCTAAGCCTAACCCTAAGCCTAACCCTAACCCTAGGCTACCCTTGACTGCTTCTGCCTCCAATAGATTTCCTAAGCACTAGTGTTTTAAGGAACAGCTTAAAAAGAGAATCCTAATGTGATTTCTTTATAATGGGTGTGTTCCTTATCTTATCCTAGTGTCTAAACTCTTCTCCATGGCTGGACTCCCAAATAATATTCCTTTACGTGCTAAGGGGTAACTAGAGAGTGGGATAGGTTTAATAACTACCCTATCCGTAACACGTACCCTAACCCTAACCCCTACCCTAACCCTAACACGAACCCTAATCCTAACCCGTAACCTAAACCGAGCCCTAACCCTAACACTAACCCTAACCCTAACCCTAACCCATACCCTACGCCGTACCCGAAGCCCTCCCCGAACCCGTACCCTAAGCCGTACCCTAAGCCTAACCCTAAGCCTAACCCTAACCCTAGGCTACCCTTGACTGCTTCTGCCTCCAGTAGATTTCCTAAGCACTAGTGTATTAAGGAACAGCTTAAAAAGAGAATCCTAATGTGATTTCTTTATAATGTGTGTGTTCCTTATCTTATCCTAGTGTCTAAACTCTTCTCCATGGCTGGACCCCCAAATAATATTCCTTTACGTGCGAAGGGGTAACTAGAGAGTGGGATAGGTTTAATAACTACCCTAACCCTAACGCGTACCCTAACGCTAACCCCTACCCTAACCCTAACACGTACCCTAATCCTAACCCGTACCCTAAACCGAGCCCTAACCCTAACACTAACCCTAACCCTAACCCTAACCCATACCCTACGCCGTGCCCGAAGCCCTCCCCGAACCCGTACCCTAAGCCGTACCCTAAGCCTAACCCTAAGCCTAACCCTAACCCTAGGCTACCCTAGACTGCTTCTGCCTCCAATAGATTTCCTAAGCACTAGTGTTTCAAGGAACAGCTTAAAAAGAGAATCCTAATGTGATTTCTTTAAAATGGGTGTGTTCCTTATTTTATCCTAGTGTCTAAACTCTTCTCCATGGCTGGACCCCCAAATAATATTCCTTTACGTGCTAAGGGGTAACTAGAGAGTGGGATAGGGTTAATAACTACCCTAACCCTAACGCGTACCCTAACGCTAACCCCTACCCTAACCCTAACACGTACCCTAATCCTAACCCGTACCCTAAACCGAGCCCTAACCCTAACACTAACCCTAACCTTAACCCTAACCCATACCCTACGCCGTACCCGAAGCCCGCCCCGAACCCGTACCCTAAGCCGTGCCCTAAGCCTAACCCTAAGCCTAACCCTAACCCTAGGCTACCCTTGACTGCTTCTGCCTCCAGTAGATTTCCTAAGCACTAGTGTATTAAGGAACAGCTTAAAAAGAGAATCCTAATGTGATTTCTTTATAATGTGTGTGTTCCTTATCTTATCCTAGTGTCTAAACTCTTCTCCATGGCTGGACCCCCAAATAATATTCCTTTACGTGCTAAGGGGTAACTAGAGAGTGGGATAGGTTTAATAACTACCC